>NC_135336.1:48512832-48815862 GCF_023851605.1 Tamandua tetradactyla
TCTTTCAGAAAAACCCAATTCTGGGTTCCTATGCTACTAGGAGTAATTAATAGAAAAACATGCAATTTATAGCCCCAAAGTCTTATTTTAACCAGTAATAGCACCTTAATTCTGACTATAGTATTTTTAACTGAGCTACTGGCAGGGAGCTTAATACAGTCACAGAACTCACATTCTTTCCTGGATTTGCTCTCTGGGACCCATCTGAATAAACACAGAAAGTGTCAAAAGCCAGGTAGGCCAATCAAAGAAGAACTCAAAGTTCCTATAATACTTTAGAGTTTACTCAGCATTTTTACTTACCTTATGTCATTGATTCTATCCACAACCTAATTTTACAGGTGAAGAAAATTAGGCTCAGAGACATTAAATAACCAGGTGTCTCTCATTTTTGGCAACCAAGCATCCAAATCTCTTAACGCTAAATCCAGCGCTTCTCCAGATGGGGAGCTTCCTGCTAGTGCAGAGACTGCTGGGAATTCCCTCAAAGGAAATTGCTACTCTGATACAGCTGTTCTCCTACAAATATAAGGGTGCTTACAATTCCAGGGAAGTCCAATGAATTTATGAGAAAGTATCTTATATAGTGCTAGGGACTTTATGGGTACTGAATAACTAATAAATATGCCTAGAAAGTAAAGGGAGAGATTTTCAGGTACCATGTCTAGATGTTGTCTGTATGTTTTAGCCTCCTTCTGTTGTCATTTATTAATTGATATGTACAATAGTTTAATTAGAGCAGTATTAAAAATGCTTGCATTTATGTAGCACCTAGTTCACAAAATGTTTTCATATAATTTTTTTGGTTTGTATTTTACACAGCAGGTTCTTAGAACACTGTTTTCCTAGTGAAGAAGACTGACTGGTTCTCTCCTCCTGCCCCCTCCCCACCTTCATCCTTAGCATCTGGCCCAGAATCTGGCCCAAGCATAGATGTTCATTAAATAGTTGCCAAATGTTTTTATTTTATTTTTCTTTGTGTGCTGTATGGCGGGGGTCACATTTCATTCTTTTTCCATGCGAGTATCCCCTTACTGCAGCACCATTTGCTGAGTTTTTGCTTTTGTTTGTTTTTTTTATTTGCTTGCTTGTTTGTTTGTTTTTGGGAAGTGAATGGGCTGGGAATCAAACCCGGGTCTCCCGCATGGCAGGCAGGAATTCTACTACCGAACTACCACTGCCAAGTGTTTTAATAAATAAATTATGATAAACCCTTTCCTGTTAAACATGTTTTGTCTCATTTGATGCTAAAAATGAAATATTTGCTTTAAAATAATAAAGCAAAACATAAGACAGTAATTTTATTTGTATCTTTCTTTAGGACTTAAGCTTTTCAAGAATTGGGGTTTAGAGTCCAATAGGTGTTACTAAATGTCAACAACAAATTCTAAAATAAAACTTTCTAAAATTTGGTCCCCCATAATTTAGGATTTGGGGAAGCCACTGTTTTATAATGCACGGGAATGTGACTGTTGATGGAGTTACCTTTGCCCTTCTTGGGGACTGCTTCCTTGGCCATTCTCGGCACTTGTGGAATTTCCTTCATGTACTGGGGTAGGTGTGGATACTCTTTGCCATACTGCAAGTGGGGCATCTCCTTGCCCATGGCAGGGCCATCTTTGGCCAAAGGCATGTGAGGTACTTGCTGGCCCAGGGGCTGATACTGTGGAATTTGTGGTGGAATCTGAGGAGGAATTTGAGGAGGCAGCGGCTTGATCCCATAGTAGACACCGGCCTGAATGAGCCTGATGGATCCCAGGGAAAGGGTAAGCAGCACTCCCAGCAGCTGCAGAGGGGCGGGCGACACAGCCATCACCTGTGGAAGGAAGGAATGTGTCAACATAGTGAAAACCTGCAGGCCAAGAGACCGGAGTTTATTTAAAGACAGAAAGCAAAAGGGGGGTAGCGTGTACAGCAGTATTTATCATCAGAACTTCATAGGTAGAAGGCAAATGAAAAGGAAGTTGCTAACTTTCAGTAGAAAAACAAGCAAAAAAAACCCAAATCAAGCAAAAAAAGGCAAGAGAGAAAAGTAGGATCTGGCAAATGAAAGCAATTGGTGCAAAAATAGGCTTTTGGAGAGGCGGCTAGCTGTCCCTGAATATCAATTCTGTCCTCTTTACTTAGTATTGGAATCGCTGATTCCAATATTCCAAATTCAGTTGGTTACAGAGCAACCCAGAACGAAGACAACATCTCCGCAAGGTGTTGGCCATATGACGAAGTTCTGACCAATTGGGTGTTAATTGTAATGCGTGCAATTCCAAGAAGGACGCTAAAGGGCAGTATGTCTTCTTCTGCTCTGTTTTCTCCTTCCTGTTACCTGGAAGATGGATGTTTGGCCTGGAATTGGACCAGACATCTTGGAATGTGGGTGGAAAGCTGTGCACTGAGGATGGCAGAGCAGCAAGCTAGAAGAAGCCTCAGCCCAGGATGCACACAGACTGGCCATACTAATCCTTAACTTTGGGCTTTATTTACCCAAGAGAGAAATAAAGTTTTATCTTCTTTAAGACACTGTTATTTTGGGGTGTTCTGTCATTTGTACTAATCCTAAACCTAACAGATGAGATAGATTCTATTAAAAGGAGGCAAACTTGGTGTCAAGTCAATAAGTGCCAAAATTCTACTCTTATGAGAGACAGCTAAAATTATAGACTATCCCAGTGGCAGAGATTGTTCCTCTGCCAGATGCCTTTTGGCTGTTTCTGAGTGGTTGTAAATAAATGTAAAGGTTAAAGAGCAAACAATTGGAGAAAAGGTGTTTCATGAGACAGCCGCAAAATATCATTTTAAAAATCACGATCAAAAGCACATAGAGGGATGCCATTTCATTCTTCTATTAAATACTATGAAGTCATTAGTTTAGAATTTAACTAATTGGACCTGGCATAGATGAAAGTCTATCTTTGTACTATTATGAAAGAAGTTTACAAAACAAATTAATTGTATAAATATGATAGAAGGAGTTGTTTACCCTAACGAATAAACTGTTTCTAAGCCCTTTAATAGCATTCTTTCAAGCCGTCAGTTAATAGAGTAAGTAAAAATAGGCCTTATCTGTTCATAAAAACTTACTTGAAAAGAACTCTGGAAACAGTCTAGGCTGAAGACAGAACAGCTCAGAGAAATGTGTTAGAGAATGAACACTAGAGGGCAAGTGTGATACACATTGAAGTTTGTTCCCTTACTCCTCCGTGGTACTGAGGCAGAATGAGTTGGGAACACATGAGCTATGCCCTCACTCCTTATTAAGGAACTTAATGAAAATCTGAATCCTTAGTGGAGTGTCATCACAATGCTCATTGCTCAGAGAGAAGAGAGAAAGAGAGAGATGCGAGTTCCCCTTACCATTTTTAGTGTAAGTATCTTCCGGGAAACTTTGGAAAAACTTCTGCCTATAAATAGTTTAATTTCCATTTTCATGGGAGTTTGCTTTCTTTGTTCCTGCCTTACTTAATTCTGGACCACAGTTTTCTTCTTTTTAAGAAAACGTGCATTGACTTTGTGTCATCTTATTCCAGGGAAATGCCAAGAGTGCAAGCAGGCTGCAGAAGGATTGATTAATAAAAAGCACCTGACAAAATATTTAATATGAATCCCTACCACAAAATTCACTGCTTTAAAATTTTCATAAATACATGAACTAATCATTTCTTCCCCTTTAGGGAAAAATGAAGAAACATATTTCAGCAAAATGATTCATAAAACTTTCCCCTTTTGTAAATCAGAATAGTCTCAGGAACTGTTTATTTCAAGTGTACTCTGAATAATAAAGGTACTGGTAAAATTAAAGAAGAACAAAGCTGTTATTTTCTGTCCTTCTAAGAATGATTAATAGTTGTAAACCATTTGGAAAGAACCACAAAATTAATAGTGATTTATATTCATTAATAGTCAACTTTATTTTAGATGGAAAAGAAGCATTATCTATCATAAACACTCACCTAGCAAATACTGAGTGCTCACCAGAAACAGTGCAAAGCCTACAGTTTACAAAAATGAATATAGTATGGCCAATAGGCCCTGTCCCCAAGAAGTTTACATTCTTTTAGTAGGGGGCGACAGATGTGTAAACTATAAACAGGTACCAAAAGGTATCCAGAAAAAGTAAATTTCCCTTCCACTGCTGTTCTCCAGTATCTAAGATTCCTTTCCTTTGAAACAACCACTTTTCTTGTTTTTTCCCCCATATTTTTCCAGAGATATATATGAAGATGCATATATATTCTAATACAAACCCCTTTAAAAAACAAATTACAGCATGCTATATGTTCTATTCCTTGCTTTTTTCACTCAGAAGACCAGTACTGCATACCTTGTTTCTCATTTTAGTTGTGTGCATCTGGACAAGTCCTTCCAACTATTTCATTTGCTGAAAAAAAGACCCAATTGTCCTGTCTAGCTCTAACATTCAATGTTTCTGAAGTGGTTACCAGAGAGCTGAAAGTGTCAATCCACACCAGAAATATGTGGTAATACCTGGTCATGTATAAAATGAGACTTAAATTTACTTCTGGGAATGAAAGAATTTAATTATTGTACCCCAAACTAGTGGTGAGTTCTTTAATAATAAGCTGGTATGTTTGGCTCTTCAGGCTTCCATCAATTCACTGGATGTAATGGATTCTACTTAATAATCTCTAAACCAGGACAATCTAATGAAATACTGGAAAACTGGAAGGAGGCAAAATGCCTGGAAGAAGACCAGTTGAATACCAAAGGCCCAGTGGGATCCTGCCTTACTACAATTATTTCCTCTTGTAGACTTGGCCTCTCTCCCCAAAACCACCTCCTTAGGTCTGTCATCTGCCATTTCTTGGAATCTTTAAATAAACTTTATTCAATCTGGAATATTTATATACGGACCCCGGTAAAAATTTACCACTTGACTTATTCCTACTAATTTCCCTATTGCCCCTGAGAATATTTGAGGTGGTCAAAGAAGTGTGGTAGTGCTCCCCAAATTACTGTAAAAACGTCAGATTTGTATTACACATTATAAACACATGGCAGAAGAAGAAGGCGCCTTGGAATTTCTGCTGGGAAGAAGCAGTGGAAGTGGATTTTCTGCCTTCTCTTTTTATTCCGAAGATTCAGAGTACAACAATGTCGTAAGTCCTCTTTGATGTTGCCTTTGATTTCTATTTGTTTGACAGCTGATGTGTGTTATATTTGTGTGTGCACTTGCATGCACTCACATATGTGAATAAAGGTGAATATAAAAGCATATCTAATGTGTATGGACACTGGATTGTTAGCAACCAGGCTGGCTTCATGTCATATTGTAAAAAACATCATAGAAGATGTAAAAAGAACTGGATTTGATTCTATTTTGGTTCTATTCTCTGTGTCTATGACTTTGGGCAAGACCCTTATCTTCATAAAGCCTCGGTTTCCTCACTTATAAAATAGAAACTGTAATCTCCGCTATCCCACAGAGTTGTGTGGACCCACAGAAGGGCATACACGATAATATGAATTCTTTGTAAGGTGAAAAGCACTTTCAAATTTGCTATTATTAATGGAACATGACCAAAAAGACAGATTGAAAGCAACTGAAATGTCAAAAATTTTCAAAGAAGGATACTAGCCAAAGTAAATGTGAGGTTAACAGCAATCACGATAAACCAAACATGAATAAAACAATAATGGCTGTTAAAATGTACTTGTAAGATATGGAGAAAAAGAACAGCTGAACCAAGACAGTCATTCATCCTGAGAGTTGGTAATCAATCCTGATTGTTTTGAGCAGACCTAAATGTTTTCCGATATTTTGGGCAGGGATGCAGAGTTTCAGTTTCCTCATATGACCTGTAATGTATATAACAGAATAATGTGATGTATATTATTTTAGATGCTTGTCAGCATACTATTTGTACATTTATCCTCCTGAGAATTTGACTCGCTGTCTGAAAGAATGTACAAGCATTTAATTCTTTCAAAATGCCAATAAATCCAACTTTCTCTGTCGCATAGGGCCAGCACAGTATGTCTGTGTGTGTGCTGCGTGTGTGCACGTGTGTCTACATTGTGTGAGGGGTGGATAGGCCTCTCTCATCTGCTCCTGGACTGGTTATCTTCTTTGTCCCCTATTTGCCCCTTCATAGGGTTTGAGGCTCTTGGGAAGAGCCACCTCTGAAGCAGGGGAAAGTCAGGTAGAATATTCCTCCAGCTTGACTCTCAAAGAAAATTTTCTTCTGGTTATGTTTCACAGTCAATTCATTTATTAGATATAGATATTTCTTACTAATTGTTAGGAATTGTTCTGGGAACTGGAGTTAGAGAGGTGAATGAGATGAGGTCCCTGATCTTGTTGGAGTGAGGGGAGATAGGCAACAAAGCAGAGTAAAAGGCTGAAGAATAACTTGGGGTTGAAAAAAAATCTGCTTTGGTAAGGGTGGAAAGAGAATACATCTTTGAGGAAGTGGACCTGTACAGAGCCATGAAGGTTGAGAGGAACTGGCTGTGCAAACATCTGGGGCTGTGCAAATTTATCCAGGGAGAATAAGTTATCAGATGCCATCTCTGGATCTTTGTGGTTTAAATTTACTTGCACTAAAGATCATCAGGAATGGTACCATTTCTTGTCTTTCTGTTTCCTAAGAAGGGAAGTCATTGGCAAAACCCTTTGTCATGGTTAGGGACAGGTGTCAACTTGGCCAAGTTGTGGTACCTGTTCATCTGATTGGGCAAGCGCTGGCCTGTCTGTTGCAATGAGGACATTTCATAGGATTAGGTCATGATCACGTCAGCTACATCCACAGCTGATTCCATTTGTAATCAGCCAAAGGGGAGTGTCTTCTGCAATTAGTGATGCTAAATCCAATCATGGGAAGCCTTTTAAGGAGGACTCAGAGGAGACAGGTTGCATTCCTGCTTTGGCTGGTGAGCCTCTCCTGTGGAGTTCATCCAGGCCATCCATTGGAGTCATCAGCTTCGCAGCCAGCCCTGTGGATTTTGGACTCTGCATTCCTACGGTCACATGAGACACTTTCATAAATTTTATATTTGCAAGTGTTCCCTGTTGATTCTGTTTCTCTAGAGAACCCTAACTAATACACCCTTCATCTATAAATGGGAGAATACCCTGTTCTGTGTCAAACTATTCTCTCTGTGTTGACACTGAGACTATCATCTCCAGTGAGAGAGTTGTCACTGTTAAAGAAGAAAATTACACTTGTCAATGTTAAACAGCAAGGATGACTTTATTCAAAGCTATATGCAACAGGGAAGAGACACCAGAGGCTATTGTGAGATATAGAAAGGGAGACCAGAAGGCTATCAGAATAGGGGGAAGAGAGAGGGCTCAATTACCTGATGCAGAGGGCAGGGGAGTTTTTGAGAACTGGTGTGAGCCTGTGGATATATACCTGAGGGAACGTCAAGCAATAGGGTGTATCAATTACATAGGGTTATCTCCTGAGTTGACTGTTCAAGCCAGCTGAAACATGTTCTATCTGGATTCTGTAAGGACCAAGGTGAGGGGAATCAGGGGTCTGGAGTCAAGGAGAAGCTTAATTAAGAGGGAATTAATCTGTCTTGGTCAGTAACACAAGGGGTGAAGGATTTCTTAACCTGTACTGTTTTACAGGACCACAGGGTTCAGGTAAAATTCAATACTATCTTCACAGGGAGAGATGCCCCCATTCAAGAGTATTGGTGGCTGACTAGAAAAAAGCAAAAGGATTTACCCAAAGTGAAACACACAATATTTAGTTATTTGTTTTTACTTTATCTCTTTGAAGGCAACATATTGAAAAAAACATAATGGAAGAATCTTACTTATAATGGTAGTTACTTTTCACTAATAAATGCTATTTCACAAGGAGTTTCCTTATTTATATCTGTCCTCCTCATTTTGGACTATTTACTGTATTCTTTTCTCTTAGGGGATATATGTATTTTTAAAATCCCTCTTCAGATTGAAATCCTATCCTTCTTTCAGGACATCTTAATTCCTACCTTTTTTTAAATAAAGCTTTCCTCACCTGCTCAACAACCATTGTTTTAGTTCTCGTCAAAGTTTAACACACAACTGAAAGTTAATTCTAATCAAACTCGTGTTTTTTACCCCTCTTGTTTTTTTGTACCTAGGCCTCAACAGTAATATAAGCTTCTTGAGGACAAGAAAAATATGTGGTATTTATTTGACTTTCTCTATTTATTGATGGTTCCTTGCAATCAAAATTCTCAGTGTTAATTGGGGCTTTTGAAAATATCGAATTCAGCTTCATCCCCACTTAGAAATTCCACCTACAATAGCTGCTGACAGAAAACCCTCGTACTTGAACATTGCAAATGTTGGGAACTTTCATGAGGCAAATTTTGCTGCTATTTTTATTATCTGAGCAATTTATAGGGGAGATTCACCTTTATTGATTTATATATGGTAATGTACATGGAGTTAGCATCCTTTTGGTAGAGAGAAGGTGGTATTAAGAAAATGTACCCCAAATTGACTATAAGGTAAGATATGACCACATGACCTTTTATTGTTATACATGTTAATTTTCAGATAACCTTGACTTAGGGTCATCTGACCAGGGATAAGGACTTTGTTGCATAACTGAATCAGTACCCAGATATTAGCAACTCTGTAAAACTGGTAAATTATGTTAATTATCCTTCTCAGCTTCTGGCTTTATTGCCTTTAGAATGTCACCAATATACCATTATCCCAGCATTCTTTTTTATCCGCTGATTGTTAAAAAACAAAGTTCTGTTTTTAAAATTTTGAATCAACTTTATCATCATGTTAAATAAAATTCTGACTTTGAGCTCATGTATGTGAACTGTATGTTAACATCTTGAGAAGTATGCTTTTGCGGGAAGACAAAAAAAACTAAAAACATGAATGTATGGTGTGTCAGCTGATATGGAGAGAAATAAAGCGAGGGAAGGAAGATAGGGGTGCCAATTATTATTGAGGTGATGCTCCTTCTAACTCATTTTTGGACAGAAACTGAGCCTTCTGGGAGTGAAGAATGGACTGGCATTTGGGTATTTAAGTAAGATAGAAACAACTCTAAATAATAGAGGGGAGAGACATTTGGCTTTTCTGGGGTATATGGAGGAGGTTGTGATCAGAACTGATTGCTGCATGATGGCAAGTCAAAAACAAGGAGATCCCTAGTGGAGGAATAGTCAAGAAAGGAAAAACTCATTTCAGAAGCGTCTTTTTAATATTCTGTAGAGTGTATGTATTGTAAATTATTTCTTTCATCTCCCATAAATTGAAATCTTCAGAATACCTGATCCTTTTGTGGGAATGGATTCTTTTTAGGTAGCCAGATGGATGGTTCAGTGGTGTGTTCAGAATAGTGTTGGAGAAAACCAGTGACTGTATATGAGAAAATGGGAACCAGAGGATGGCTGGAGCCAGGGGCAGTGAATGTCCAAGTTATAATAATGTTAGTAATATTTTTGAGTGCTCACTATGTGCCAGCACCATGAACATCAAATATATTATACCATTAATTCCATATCCACCTGATGGTTTGTGTGTGTGTGTGTGTGTGTGTGTGTGTGTCTGTGTGTTTGGGGGGGTGGATGTATTAAGTCCTTTCAAGTGATATCTCCCCATCCTGGATTTATGTAATTGACTATTTTATTGAAATCCAAAACTGTGTACTTTTCCCTGTTACATTTAAAGTTAGAAATTTAAAATTCTTATTTGATTACTTTTAGGAGTTGTCATCTAAAACATTAACTAACAAATATTTTACTTTGTTTTATACAGTAGCTCTGCCTAACTGTATGCCACTCTTCACCATTTTGTCCAACTAGTCTCAAGTCTATCTTTTTGGTTGAAATCAAGGCTCACCATGCCTATAGCATTTCTCCGATATATAGGAGAAGAGCTTGGACTGGATCTTTTATTCTTTGCTTTTTGGAATAGGGGCATAAGCTTAGAAGGCATTCATGAAGTCAGAAAGCCACTGGCAAAGTAAAAATGTGGAAATAGAGCCCAAAGAAATAAGCCTGCCAGATGCTGTTTAGTCAGTCCGATGGAGGCAGTGGACAAGACCATCTAGTCAACATTCATTAGCTTTAGTTGAACTACCCATTTATTCCTAACAGGTATATATCAAATGATGTAAATATTAAAGCTGGTTCTGATTATATGCTTCACTAATGAATACTTAGTTATCTATCACTTACAGAACTTACTAGCAACTAGATGTATAACAATAGGCAGAGCATTGCCCCATGGGGCCTATAGGAACTTGAGATGTCAGTTAAGTTGTGCTTCCAGCTCTAGAAATGGGCCACATGCATAACCTCCCTGAAAAGGATGGGCAGCCACTATGGTCCAGAGAAGGAGGTTTCACAATATTCTGCCATAACCAGTTGCAGGATTTCATAGACCTCCATTTCTCAATATCTAATCTGAATCTCTGCTGCTGTACTTCAAGCTCATTTCCGCTTTTTTCCATTCTCAGAGGAGGTGGGAAACATCTGGAGAATATTTTTCTTAAAATAATAGCTCACATATTTGAAGTCTGCAATTAACTCCTTTTGTTTCTCTAACTGGAATAGTGTCAGCTGCTTAACTCTTGAAAGAACTCTTGGAAGAGAGAGTTCTCAAATGGAATCTTTTTTCTGTTTTTTTTTTTTTCTTCTCCTTCCATAATATGAAATTCGTTTTCTCACAGCATAGAGTATTAAGTTGTTGTCCTGACCTAAGCAAGCCACCTATCCTGGCTGGGCATCAGCTTCCTCGTTTGTAGAACGGGGACTTTGGCTAGATGATTTCAAGGTGCTGTCCAGTTCTTTGAACTTCCTGGTACTGTGAATATGAAGACCATGTTTACACTTCACAGATGAATATGTTTTACAGTAAATGCTCAAGCCTTTGGATGTCAGAAAGTTAGACCCAATTTCACATTTGCAGTAACTTTTCAATATTTCATTCTGCTTTCTTGCAGCTAGAGATGGAATGAAATGAGCCTGAACAACCCCCATGAATACTCCCCTGGTAAAACATTTAGCATACATGAGTAGAAACCAAAGGAAGAACACAAATAAGAAACAAAGTTTAGAGGAAAGAATGATTTTTTTTTTTACTATCTTCAAAGTTTTAATAAAAATGTGAAACTGAGTATGAAATCTTCAAAATATGGCTACAGTTGATAAAAAATTCCCACAATGTGGGGGTTCAAAAATTTCTCCAGGGTCATTCAGCAAGTATTGATATGCCTCCTGCCACAAAAATGAGAAATGAATGCAAAACTTGGATTTGGGGAAGGGGCAGGGGGTGGTGAATAAGTGCAAAATAATCAAGTTTCAGAAGCTACAGCAATTATCATTGTGAAAGAAAAATTGAAGATCCAAAATCCAGAGGCAGCTTTACAGTAAAACAAAGTTGGCAAGGTTGCAGGTCTCCTCAAAATCAAGTTCTCCCAGTGTATCTGGTGGTACCCTGCAAGATAAATTCCTTCCTGGTCTAACTAAGAAGGACAATGGAACATTCTGATGCTCATGGGAACATCTTTCTGCCTTCTCAATACTATCACAATCTGTGCAAACAAACATCATGTATAATAAAGGTGTTTTAGGCTTTTGTAAGGCCTAAAGATGTGATAGGAAAGAGAGATGTCATAGGAAATTTCATCTAATGAAATCCATTGAACTGGACCTTATAAAAATGTTCATTTAGAATAAATGACCATAATATACTCTGTAAAATATGATTTCGAGAACATTTCCTCACTGCCAGCACTTTTATCTCATCCCAAACTCTTGTTCAGACCTTTGAGATTACAGGTGAATTGACCCAATAGAACTCAGCAATGTCCTCATCATATGCATTTATAAACTGGGTAGTCCGTGTTTGAAGTGGTCTTTTTAAAACAACATGGGATGAATTAAATAAACTAAAATGATAAATTCATGCTTATTCTCAAAATATCTAAAGTTATCAAGACCAGAAAGTTTAAATCATGTTAGGAAGAAGGGCAAACTCAGATAGCTTACTTGTTGAATGACCTTCATCTCAGTCCTGAACTTTAGGGAGCCTATGGTCCTAGGGCAGCCTCCAGGTGTGGGAAGGAAGGACAAGGAGGAGGAGATGGTTTATTTATGGATCCAAATGTTTCCAAATTAGAAGCTCTTGTCTTTTCTCTTTTTCTATAATTCTGTTTATCTTCCAGATGTTCACTACTTCTCAGCACCTTACTCAAGAAGGTTGTGAGACTAGATGAAGCTCAAATTAGTAAATGGTGCTTCTTACTGTTAGTTCTGGTGAAAGTCTGGAAAATTGAGAAAATTAAAATATAAAATACAGTGAGCTCAGTTTCTAGCCAGCATGGGTACTTCCTGGGAGCTAGAAGGAAAGCCCTTTGCTGCCATGGATGTATCTCCTACTGCTTTCCAAAAATCATGGCAAGGAAGTACTGCAGAGCATGGGAAGGTCTCTTGTCTCTGTCCGGTTCTGTTCGACACCTTGTATTTTATCTATACGTGTATTCAGAAGATTAAGTGAGCAGGTCAATTTCCTATACTAATATATGCTTTCTACTAGCAGGCAATTATGACTCTAGACTGTCCATTTGGTATTTTTATAGGAAATTGTGAAAGAAACAAACAAAAATTCCTTGAATCAAGGAACAAATCCTAACCTCATCCATTTCTCCACAATATTAAAATATTCATTCATCATTAAATTCATTATTTAAATTCATAATTTAAAAATAAATTATACTGTGAGTATACATGTGCATTTAGAGATGGAAGGAAGAGGACACAAGATAGCCAATGGTTGTCTTTTTATTTTTACTTATTCCTTTTTGACCTGGTTGCTTTGGAGGGCCAATTGTTAAAGTTATATTTTAGCTAATATTATCATTAACCACATCACCTTGAATGACTTGATATTAAAAACCAAGATGTGCCATTTCTATTGCACATGGGCAGAACATATTAAACCAAATCAACAGCACTTGGAAAATAATTCATCAATTTCTTCCCAAGTTGGCTCTCTTCCTCCTTTCCCCCAGACTTAATCTCCAGTCAAAACAAGAATCCTACTAAAGTTGCAATATTTAGTCCTGGCAATTTCTGAATTACAAAAGAACTAAAAGAAATCTCATCAATTTGATCACTGAAAATGTGAATTTGTTCTCTCTTTATTGCATGGTTCAGAAGTAGCAGAGATCATTTCACAGGACTGTTCCCCCAGATGAATTCAAATGAAAAAAAAAGTGAGTTCTTCAGCTGGGACTAAACCTAAAACATCCAGTTTTGATAAATTGTTAGCCACAGAAAGGGCAGCCTCTAAAATCCACCTCTTTTCAACCACAGCTCCATGGAGATAATTAGCCTGGTGGTAACATCCTGCCCTTGAACACAGGCAGAGTACAGAGCAACCAAACCACAGCTATCTCAGTATTGGAGGTTTCATTTATTTAACGGGTGGAATTTATTTTGAGAGAGAGAAAGATGGATGAACTGTCTGGGAGGAAAAAATCATAAGGTTTTCACAGTTAATCCACTGAACATTTTTCAGAGAAGGGGGAGCTGAAAGCAGGGAAAGGAAAGGACAAAGAATTATGTAATAAATGCCAATTCTTGAGGATAAATCAGTTAAGGGTGCTAGGAGTGGGTAGGAGACCCACTCTTTTTTAGGAACAAAACTTGCAACAAAGCACAATAAAGATGCATGGAATTCCACTAATAAGCAACATGCTTCACAAATGTTATTTCTTAGGCCTTAGAGTGCAAATAGGACACTGAGTTGGAGTTGAGAGACTCCTAGTCGCATCTCTGTCATGATGGCCTTGTGCACCTTTTGGGGCCTCTTCTGCCTCAACTATAAAATGAGGGGAATGAGTTAGAGCAGGGGTGGGAGGGCCAAATGCCTGGAGGAAGCAGCAAGGTGGTGGGTGAGTTTGAGGTGAATCTAGCAGAACCTAGTCTCATCCAGAAAGGGCAGCCACTGGGCCACTCATTTCCTGCTGATCCAGGGAACGTGTGCTTAGTTTGGGCAGGCCTTCCAATTTTTCAAGAGAAGAAGGTAATTTGGACATTTTGTGTAACCACTTTATTTTTAATTTTGGCTCAATTTTTTCCAAAACAAAAAACCCAAAACACAAAAACACTTTCTAGAAAGAAAAATAAATCCTTCTGGGGATGATCCAGGCTTTAGGCTGCTGGGTTGGAATCTTTGCTGCTCTCTTATTCTAAGAATGCTGTTTGGGGGTTTCCTCATGCCTTTACTGCTGAAGCAGATTCTGAGTCCTGGCATTCTGTCTCTCTACCATGTCAGTTAGTTTATGTAATTAATTCAACAATCTTGTATTGAATTGTTAAGCATTATGTTAGTGGCCAAAGACACATAAAAATAAGTGAAAGTGAGATAAGAATCTACTCTCAAGTAGCTTCGTCAGTTGCTGCAGGTAAGGTTGCAATCTAGTACGGTAAGTGTTTCTGTAAAGACAAAACAGACTTTAATTTGGAAAGGGTGGAGGGGGGGGGGTTTGGTCAGAGACAAGTTTGCTGAGGCACGATGCTAGAACTAAGACTACAAGAATTCAAAGGAATTGTCCAATAGAGGAAGGAGGAAAGGAGAAGGTATTTCTTGTCCTTTATCAAAATCATCCAAAAAGTAGATATTTTTTAGCTAAAACAGTTAAAGAGTAGTCATATTGGAGAATGGTTAAGAGAAGCAACTCTGAGCTAAATTGTCTGAATTAAATCCTGATTCCATCATTCCCTAGCTCTGTGATCTTAGGCAAGTAACTTACTACTTCTCTGTGTCTTAGATTCCTCACTATAAATTGGGGAGGATGATAACATTATGTGTCTCATAAAGCTATTGAGGAGTTTGAGGGAATTCATAGAATTAAAGTGTTTAGAACAGGACTCTAGACTAAGAAAGAACTTTCTAAAGAATAGGACCCTAGACTAAGAAAGATCTTTCTAAGCATTCGCTGTTATTTAAATAAAAAGAAGAGGAGGAGGAAGAGGAAGAGGAAGAAAAAAAGGGGATCATGAACACATATTCCCTGACACTTTGCTTTATTGCAGTGCTGGTTTTGAAGAATGTGAAAGGTAATAATTTTTGTTCTCACTCAGCTCCAGAGGTGTTATGAAAATCAAGCTCACCAATTGCCCCGTTGGCTGAGATTCCAAAGATAGGCAAGATGGAGACAGTTTCTAATTAGTGGGTGACAAATAGTGCCACTTTTCCACCTCTCAGTGTGGCGTGTTAGCCCCACCTGCTTGCCATATGCAAACTCTGGTTCAAATGCTGGATCGCTTTTAGTGTTCCTTCCCTCAGAGATGATTTGCTGCTCCTCAGCCATCTTTGAATTGACTGCCAAGGGCTTTCACTTTGAAAGTCAGAGAACTGAAGACATTTCTGTGAGTTAATGGCAGCTCTCCGTCCTTCTGGGAGTGGCTACAAGATTTAGGGTATATTTTACTGCTGAAGGAAGTAAAATTAGTCAGTTATAATAGCTACAAACTTATTAGGCCAGGAAAATAATTAGCTTATGAATACTTTTTAGAAGTTTGATATTCCCATGCCATTTTCGGGACTTGAATAATAATAATAATAAAGCTATTGCTAACACTCATTTAGTGTTTACTGTGTTCCATGAGCTATGTCTGAAAGGTTCACCATTTTTCTCTGACCCCTCCACCACTGAACTCTATTTAATTTAAAAACAATATTGAGTTTTGTAGTTAGTGTAAAGTAATAACCTCAAATCCAATATACCACATGAATTCCAAACCATATTTAGCCATAACCATTATTTAAATATAAAATGTTAATTTTCCCCCAAATGAAGCAACTCTGCCATGTCTTTTATTTTGAAAAATGAATTCTTGGTTATAAATTCTAGGAGCTATTTATGGAAAGGGAAACTCTTATAAGAATTCTCTCACTTTTCTGGAGGACCAGGTTTAATTCTCTTTGCTTCTTGTTCATAAAAGTGCATAAAGTGGGCTCCTAAAAATGCTTGTCAGATGAATATATGAATAGCACCATGTTTTCATCCTGTTCCTTTTTCCCTATGCTAAATTTTAGAATAAGATATTGGGTGGTGTGATGGCTGAGAGACTCCCACAGTTCTTGAACGCTGAATCAACATTACTCTCATCTCTGCCTAGTTTCATTCTCATTCTCCTGATTTTGTATCTTGGTGTCTGATGCCAGTTCACAAGCACGAAAAATTCTACAAAATAGCCATTCCTTCTTAGAAATTAATAGGGTCCTACTCCTTTGATTTTAAATTCCTGTGAAGAATGGGGAAGGTTTGGCTGATGATAAAATAATTTTTGGATTGGTGATAGTTTTCATTCACTGGCAGGGTGCTTGTTAGATCCTCTCTACAGCTACTCTAAAGGTCATTGGACTTGGCTTCAGCTGGATGACAGGATCACAGCAGCATCTTTTCTAAATCCCCAGACTTAAATTTAGATTTAGGGCTTGAGATTGCAACTGAAAATTTCTGAAGTTCTCTCCCTCCACAAAATAATCTCCAAGCTTCCATTCCCTTCTTTGTAAAAATGAGAACACTGGACTAAATGATCCCTAATATTCCTTTTAGGTCTAAAAACTCCACTGTTCTTGCTCCTCTCCGATCCAGTCCATTTTGTTCTGTTCTAATAGTGCCAGGACTTGGAAGAGTCAGACGTTAGGTTGTGCAGTCAAATGTGACATGCAGTTGGATGGGTGGTGAGAAGGAGGAGGAGAGATAAGCATTTTATTATTTCATATTCACATGAACTCTTCAATGGCAGTTTGCAAGGTTCTGTAATTCTTTTCCTGTGACTGCCGGTTTTGTGAGCCACATCCTTGCCATGAATTTTTGCCCCCTGGCTGTGGAAACCAGCCAAGGATGCATCATTGACCACCTGCTCACTTTTTTACACGAGAAGACTCTCTGGTCTTATTTTCTTTGCTTTCTCTTCCTGCTGGTTTATGACTTTCCCTTATGTAGCAATAAAACTCTTGGAGAGTCCTCTTAGGGATGAATTAATGCCGCTTAAGTATATTTCCGTTAGCTGCCCTTTGATGATTTTGTTTAAAAATAAGAGGGAAGTTGGGGCAGCTAGGGGTTATTATTGAAATTTTCCTTCCCTTTGCTTTAAAGTTACTACTCCTCAGAAACTCTAAGTTATGCTCCAAGAAAGCTTTGCTAACAATAAAAAATGTCTAGGAAATATTGTCAGAAGACAAATTCACCATCGCTCAGTATTTTTCCCCTATTGGAAAGATATTTACATTATAAAGAGGCCCAGCCCAGCCCGTGTGAGCTTTCCTTGTATTTCCTTCAAATACCAGAAATTGTGTCTGAATTCCAAGAGAGCAGAACACGATCTTGTTCTCCACCCTAATAACAAACAGATTAAGGATTGGTTGTTATGATCCCGTTTCTACTTTGTGTAGTCTGCAGTTTATTTTTACTTTCCCCATATATTTTATTAATTTATCTGACTCTTCTATTTAATCTGTATCTCCTCTGGCATAGAAGATCCTGTATGATTTTCACACTCATAGCCCTGAGAGTTGGAAAATAGAAGTATATGTCCCGAATTTGACCTTTGTCTTTGTGTAACCTTG
Source organism: Tamandua tetradactyla (assembly GCF_023851605.1). Lineage (NCBI taxonomy): Eukaryota > Metazoa > Chordata > Mammalia > Pilosa > Myrmecophagidae > Tamandua > Tamandua tetradactyla. Next base: position 48,530,408 of record NC_135336.1, read on the forward strand.
GGTAAGTCACTCAGCATTTCTAGGCTTATGGCTTCTCTGTTGTAAGACAGTAAGAGAATCTGAATATTGGGGATGAAAATTCCTTTTAAGAGGCATTGCTGCCATGGAAATAACCACTACAACAAACTATATTCATTTATTTCTTATTTTGTTTGCTTAAAAAGTGAAGCTAACAAGATGGCATGCAACTAGGATGTTGCCATTACTCACTCCCCTAAGCTCATTATCATATAACATTATAGTTTTCTTTTTTTAATCCACTCACGAACACTTTTTTGAATCACTTGCTAGGAGCTATGGAGGATTCAGCATGACTTCTGCCTCAATGGAAATCCATAGCAAAGACAAGTAGGAACAAAATGCAGACTGGTCCTGCTTCCTTTCCCTGTCAGGCTTTCATTTTCCCTCTTCAATTCTACCTTCTGCTTCTCTCTCACTTGGTCTTTCCCATCTCTACTCTCAATTCCTTTACTCTTTCTAAGGTCTCTGATTTTCATCAAGTGTTCACAACCTCATCAGCCCATTTTGAACAGAGCCATAATAAACAGAATGTTCTCCAAAGGCCACAGTGGGATGAATGATAGGTTCAAGGGCAGTCAACCTGTCAGCAAGGAGGAAGTGCCCATGTGCTGTGCTTAGGGTGGCATTAAAAAGCACCCATCCCTACCTTAGGTCTGTGCGGTCTCTGAAATTTCCCATACAGTTCCAGAATCAGGGTCAAAAAATATATTCCAGAGATGTTTATGACAGATAACTGACCCATATTGGAGAATAGGGCCCAAGGGACTGGGACTTAGGAACATGGGGCCTGGGCAGTCTAGGAGGTCTGGTGGGTAGCCCGGGCTGGGAATGGGTAGTAACATGGGTGGTTGCTAGTTAACCAGCATTTGAGATGGAAGCATAAAGCCAGTGCCTTGAAGCCTCTCTACTAGATCCTGTGGAGAACAGCTGGTCAGGATGGCATGATTAATTTATATTTACCACAACATCCCTGAGAGGCAAGAGTTATGTTCAAAAGGGCTTCCCTGCAGTCTGGCCTCCCAGGAAAGGAAATGACTTTCCATAAAGTTCCAGGGAAAGTGGCTACAGCCCAACCCATACTAAAAAGAACAATCCTGATGATCTTCAAGGCTTGGACCCTAGCTCTCCTTCTTGCCATCATGCTTAGGGAGGGGCTCGTGCAGCCTGATGGTCCAAATCCTGCTGCTAACTTACCACGTTACACAACCGGGGTTGTAAGACTTGGGCCCAAGGTCCCAGATAGGAAAGGGATGAGAGTGCTTCCCTCAGCCATGATTGATGAGTAGCCAGGATGGTGCTGGAGCCAAGATTCTGCCATGTCACATCGCTATTTATCTTAGCCTCTGATCACACCAGGAACATGGATGGTGCATCTCTAGTCATACAGTTTAAAAGCTTCATAGGCCAAAGGGCAGGGTTCTTCTGGGGTCTGATGTCCCATTCTGTTGGATCTTTGTGCATGACCTTAGACAGGAATGTTCCAAGGAAAAAGGGGGACCATCACACCTGCTACTGCTTCTCTCTCCATAAATTTTGCTGCTTGGCTTTTTGCCTTTGTTTGTACAATACCATCCAGATCCTCCCCCACTACTACTAAAATATGAAGAATGTAGAGAAATGTTCTTGCCCATTAATTAACAACTAATTAATAAATTAATTAATCCATCCATTCAACAGTATTCAGTACTTAGCAAGTGCCAGGCACTGTATCAGGTTTTGGAAACACAATAATAAATGAAGAATGAGGTCCTTGTCCTGGGATGATTCACTGTTTAGAGTTGCTGCTTAACTAAGGAGTTGACTGCTCAGACTCTCACCCCCCATCAGTCTCCATATCTGGGAAATCAGTGCCAGGGAAAGAGTTGTAACCTCCTCAAGTGTTTTGGGCTGACCAACTCATTTGGATGATAAAAATCCCAGCTTTTTACAGTTTCATGCTGGCTTCCCTCCATGTCCCAGTGTGCGATAGGCTACTTCTGTGCTCCCTGTCCTTAATGTGTATCCATAAAAAACAAACTTATTTTCACATCAGTCTGAACAAGACTTGCAAAGATTACAAATAGAAGGCATTGTACAACAAACATAAATAACTTTTGAATGATCTCTGGTCTTATATAGAAGCAAATTGAAAAAAAGAAATATCCGTAAGAACTCTGAGGCATGCAAAATATTATTAAACCAATAGATTATTTGACATAGAATGATATTATGGATTTTTTTAGAAGAGCCATACTAGGTTCTTATTGCTGAACTCTACATGCTCCAGCTTCTATCAAATCCAAGCTTTATATCAAAGCCATATATCAAAACCATAACTTGTTAAGAAAATTTCTTTTTATATGTCTAGCAACTACCTACTCACCTCCCCACCTACCTATTCATTTTCCAGTCTATCATTCTCTCCCCATCTACCTATCATTATCAATGTGCATCTAGTGGTACAGAAACACAAAGGCTAGCTGTTTAATTGGTCCCAAGTTCTGATTGAGTATAGAAAAGGGTATTTCCAGCATCCATTAAAGGATCTTTTGTATTAAACACCTGAATTTGAATTTATTTTGTATCTCATCGGACTCATGGAACATAATTGTAAATGATAATCAGAGCAGAAACATCACACTAAAGTGGAGTATAATCTTGTGAGCAGAGGGTTTGGCTCTCTACTGGTTGCCACTGCTCTATCGGGCTGGAGTATCTTTTGCCTACTGTAATATGGAAGCCAGGCATCATCTTTAGCCTCTAACACTGGAGCTACCGGGGGTTAATGAAGCTCTGTTATTAACGATTCATTGAACAAATATTTAATGAGGACTTAGAAAGTCTTAAGCATTGTTAGACTGTTAGTCACACAAATATTAAGAGTAACAAATTTTGAATGAATGCCAGGCACTGTGCTAGATGATTTATGTAAATTATCTCATTTAATACATGCCCAACAACTCTGGGAAGCAGGTGCTATTATTATATTCATTTTTCAGACAAGGACATGAGGGCGCAAGGACGTTAAATAACTTTCCTAAGGGACAACTCTGGACTAAAGGAACTAAAAGAATCCATGGCATCAATGACTCAGGAAGGCAGTTCAACTAAGTTAAAAAGAACCCCTAAGGTCATAGTTCTGTTTGGGTTGTTCATTCCCATTAGTACAAGTATTGCCTGGGAGGCTGCCAGCACTTCTCTTCACATTCCCATACCCTGCCCCACACGGAGCAAATACCTAGGAGAGATCATGGAGACTGTCTTCGGTGGTCCTTCTCCTCAGTGACCCTGGGATCCCCTTTGTCACACCCATCCCACTGTCCCAGGGTTTCTCACTGAGACCCTCCAAACAAACCTGCTCCTTTTAAAACGACACTGTATCTTTCCTGAACTTCTCTCCCTATAAAAATAAAACACATGTGTACCCTGATAGGCAACAACTGGGGAATTTAACAAACTGACATTGGAAGGTGTTGCGGATTATATAACATTCCTGACTGCATTCGTTTCCTATCTCCTAAAACAAATACCATGTGATGGGTTGGCTCAAACAAAAGGAAATTGTTGGCTCACGGGCTTGTGCTAGGGGAAGTCCAAAATTGAGGCACCTATAAGTCAATGTTTTCTCCCAGAAGACTGTAGCATTCTGGGACTTGTTGAGGTGATCCTTGGTCTTTGGCTTTTTTGTCCATGGCAATGCACATGGCAGCATCTTCTTTCTTCTCTAGTTTCTATTGATTTCCAGCTTCTGTCTGCTCTCCATGGCTTCTCCTTCCATCTCCTTATAAGTCCAATTTCTTTTGCTTATAAGGACTTCAGCCATATTGGATTAAGGCCCACCTCCATTCAGTTTGGGCACACTTTATTGATAACACCTTCAATGATCCTTTTTACACATCAGTTCATATCCACAGGACCAGCAGTTGGGACCTGAACATGTCTTTTGTGTGGGACATGATTCAATCCCCAACTCCCACAAGGACATATTCAAGTCCTATCACTGGGTCTTGTGGAGGTAAACACATCTATAAATGGATCTTTGAAGATCTTATTAATTTGAGGACAAATGGCATCAGGATGAGCCTTAATCCAATACAACTGTAGTTCCCATAAGCAAAGAAAACTTGGACATAGTAGGAAGAGTGAGGAGGTGGTAAAAGGAAACAGACTGTGATATGATAGTGATCTCTTGAAATATGGGCTGCTGGCAAGCCACCACCAGAGTGCTACAGGCTTTGGAGAAAGCACAATTTACCGATACCTTGAGTTTGGACTTCTAGCCTCCGAAACTGTTAGTCAATAAATTCCTGATATTTAAGCCAATCTATCTGTGGCATTTGTTATAGCAGCCCTGGCAAACTGAGACAGAAGCAATTTATGCGATCATGGTATAAATGGGTTGCTCCTCTAAGATAAAAAATTGTCTTTTAATAGAGTTCTGGCCACCCCAAGTAAGAATTCATGATGGGGAAGCCCAGGCGTATAAAGACCTTTGGGGGAAAGTGGCGTCTTGCTGCCTCTTGGAACACACCATATAAACACCTCATCCCGGAGAGGTAAACAAGCTGAGATTCCTTGAGCCCTTGCCCAGTCCTATACGTTGTGTCCATTGGTATCTTCACAGTTAGGCTTTGTGTGTTAAAGAATAGAAACCTCAAAAAAGATCCTGGTTCACTTTCACAATTCACAAACCCAGCTTGATGATCTAGAAAGGTGCCCCTTCAAACATGCCCACTTTATAGAGAGCACAGTAGGGTTGAGGAGAATTTCAAAAAAAATTTACTTTGCTTGTTATCCTTTTGGAACAAGTTTATTAAGGGACACTTTTGTGACTCACCTGCATGAGGATGGTGATTATGGACCCCTGAGTCACTGAAATGTCTCCAAACCACTTCTGTATCATTGTATTCAAACTAGTGGTGCCAAAGCTGTACTTTAAGGTAGAATTAGGATATTTTATATTATTATAGTTACTTAAAAATTGGTAATCAGCATGATGGGGATTAAATCATGTTTTTCACAAGATACACATTCAGGCCTTAACACCCAATCCTGTGAGTGTGAACACATTTGTCTATTGGCCCTTTGAAGATGATATTATTAGTTAAGGTGGGAATAGGAACTTTGAAGATCCTATTTAGATGAGGCCAAATTAAATCAGGGCGGGTCTTAATCCATATGACAAGAATCCTTATAAGGAGAGGAAATTGAGGCAGAGACAGAGGCGACTGAGCAGAAGTAGAAGCCAGAAATCAGTGGAAATCAGGAGAGCAGATAGAAGGAGAGAGACATTGCCATCTGATGGAGGATAGCTGGAAAGCGGAAGACTCTGGGAGAAAGCAAGCTCTGCTGATATTGTGATGTTGGATTTACAACCTAAGAAAAAACAGTGAGCCCAGAAATTCCTGTTGTTTAAGCTAACTCATTTGTGGCATTTGTCAGAGAAACCCTGGTAAACTAAGACAGGAAAGACTACATGTAATGTGATAGAATAATTTTTCTTCCCAAGTCTGTAGTATCTGATGTACCTTTTAAATTAGATATACTTTGTAATTTAAAAATGTACATCAACTATAGCATTCTTCTGCTTAAAACCCTCCATTGTCTTCCTATTACTCCCTATCTCACCTGGACCTTGCCTGCTCCTCATTCCACCTCCACCTGTTGACTAAGCTCCAGCCACACTGGCCTTCTCTCTACTCTTTGAATTCAATTTGCTTCAGCCAAGCCCTTTGCACATGCAGTTCTTTCTGCCCAAATGGCCTTTTCCCTGGTTTGCACATGGCTGACTGCTTTTCATGTCATGAAGGTCTTGGCTAAATGCCATCCCCTTAGAGAAACCTTCCCTGACTTTCCTGGCTAAGGTAGTCTTCAACCCCAGTCACTCTCTACCACATTTCTTCATTCACAGCATTTCTCATTAGCTGACATTATTTTGCTTATTCAGTGGATTCACTCTCTTTCCTGCTATGTCTGTATGCTCTGTGAGAAAAGGATCCTGGCCAACCATATTCACTGTGCTGTTTCCTCAGTGTCTGGCATATCATGGGCACTCAAAAACTATTTGGAAAATTAATAATTGGATGGATGACATCATGGATGGTATTCATTGCTCTCTGAGTATGATTCTATGTCATGTGAGTATGTGTGCATGTGTACATCTCTAAGGGGACGCACCTCTTCTCTTTTCTCTCTTTATTGTCACCTTTCTGCTACCAGATGGCACACAAAAGTTCATTGACTATCTTTTATTTCTGCATTTCCTAGAGCTTAATACAGCATTCGGCACATAGTAGTTGGTGAATGCACATTGTTGAGTGAATAGATGAGTTCCTAGCTAATATTGGCAAATCTCTAAAAAACAAGTTATTGCATTTTGGCATGTAATCAATATATGCCAACATTGTGAACTCTGGTCTCTGGAGTGAAGCAGCAATGGACCGACTCTTGACTCACCAGCTTTCCAAAATCTGTGTGGACTCATTCTCCTTTTACAGCGAGCATATAAATGGAAGGCAGGCTGCTAAGGCAGGAGATAGCAGAATGGCTGCCCTGCTTGTATTAACAGAGAGAAAGTGATGAAGCATATCATGGGTTAGCCCCCTTGCTCAGGGGGTCTGGGAGAACAGGATGAGGACTGACATTTATTGAGTGCCTATCATGTGACCAGTGTATGTTAGGGGCATCATGTTGTGAGAACAATATTGTGAAAAGTTACTGCTTTATTTGCTCAAAAAGATAAAAAAAAAAAAAAGAGACTCAGAATAGTAAGTTATTTGCCTTTCTTTGGTGATATTGGCAGATGTAGGATTTCAATTTCTTTTTTATTCTAAATGTTGCCTTCTGTGCTGATTTGAAACTGTATACCTCAGAAAAGCCATGTTCTTTAATCATGATTTAATATTGTAGTGTGGGATCTTTTTGATGAAGTTGTTTCTATTGAGATGTGACCCACCCAATTATGGGTGAGACCTTTTGATTAGGTGGTTTCCATGAAGATATGTCTCCACCCATCAAGGTGGGTCCCTTACTAGATTCCTTTAAGAGGGAGCCGTTTTGGAAAATGTTCAGAGCCCACACAGACAAAGACCTTCTCAGATGCAGAAAGAAAATGTTCCTGGGGAAACCATTTGAAAGGAAAAGCTGGAAGAGAAAGCTAGCAGACCATGTGCCTTCCCACTTGACAGAGAAACCCCGAATGCCATTGGCCCTTTCTCTGGATGCCTTAGCTTGGACATTTTTCTGGTCTTACAACCATAAACTTGTAATTTAATAAATTCCCTTTATTAAAACCAACCTACTTTTGGTACATTGCATTTCCAGCTGCAATAACAAACTAAAACACCTCTTTATTCCAGAGGCACCACAAAAACAACCAAATCACAACAAAATCCTCTCCTGTTTGAATTCATTTGAGTTAACAAAGCCCTTTACTGAAATGTAAATACTCTCTTATAGCGATAACCTACTAAGTCATTCACACATTACAGTAAAAAGCTTGATAAGATTAACTTTTATCTCTTCTCTAATTAAGATCATAACAGTGAGAAAGTATGAACTGGAATAGAGGGATGAACAGAGGAGGGTTTTGAGGATGTGACACTTCAGGGGAAAGACCTGGGAAGGGTGAGGGGTCATAAGAAGGATACAGGTGTTGGTCTGAGGACAGAACCAAACTGATTCTACACAAATTATATCTATCATGTATTCAGAAGACACTAAACTAAACTGTAGTTTAGTGGGAAGTCTGACTGGTAGACTGATGGTAAGTGTGAGAAAGAGCATAGTAAGGGCTTTCACGTATGAAATCTAAACCAGGCCCTCAGGTTTAAATGCTGCCTCTGCCCTCAAGGCCTCTGTGAGCTTGGGCAAGCTACTTGCCTGTCTGCACCTCATATTCTTCACCTATAAGAAGACGATAATTAGAGATAGATATTACACTTAGGTGTTGTGAGGAATAAATGGGATTTTCCATATGCAGAGCTCTAAACAGTACCTGGTAGCTAGAGATTCACGTGTGCAATTGCGCAGACTACTCTGCCATCAGCTGCAAGTCTCATGTAACCATTTTAGTATGTGGAAAATAAAACAGGATGGTTTGTGCTTAATTATGGGTGCAATTGTGGGACCAAAAAAAAACAGTTGTTTTTTTTGGTGTTTTTCAGCTTTCTAGAGTTTGGGCTTGTGGGACCTCCATACCCAAGAATGTAGGATCTTTTTGGCTAAAAGGAATGTTTATTTTGCTCTTAAAACTCTATTAGTTTATCTTAATGTCACCAATTATGCTTTTATAGTTTGAATTTGAAATAGGATTAGTTGTACACCAATCTCAGTCAAATTTTAGGTGTGTGCAGAGTTTCCATCATATTTTACAGTTTATAGCAATCTCTTCATATACCAGTCATAAAGCGAATGGGGCCAATGTTCCTTTCACAGGTCCCAGACTTTTAAATACTTCTTCTAGAGTTCATTTCTCATGCTAACTCATTCTGATAAAGAGGTCTTATCACCATCACCATCGTCATCTTTACTTCTCACTCCCTAGTTTGGGGGCATCTGTTTTGTTGTTACTAGGAACATTAGGAAAAACATTGTAAATATTACAATATAAAAATATTGTAAAATAAATTGTTATTGATATCATGAAGTCCTCGGCTTCACTATACATTGTGATTCAGACCTTCTGTGGCAGGCTGTATTATATGTTCATCAGATATTTTAGAATCAACCATAACAGTGATGATGGGCTGCAATATATTTGGGTTGGAGCAAAACTTTCATCCTAATGAAATGTGACTTTATGAAAGAAATGCTTCTAATCCTTTCACAGACTGAGCTAGGTCATCATGGGTAACGGGTGGCATTTGAGGCTTCTTTCTTCTCTACCCCCCCCCTCTTTTTTTTTTCCAAACAAACAAACAAACAAAACACATGTTAGGTCAGCTTAGAGTTATTAGTGTTGCTGAAGCAAAGATGAATGTATGTATTTTTAAATCTGGACATATGAAGGTTTAAAAAATATCGTAGAGTTCTCCTGGCTACTTTTCCTCAGCTTTTTTCCAAGGTTTGAGCTGGAGAAACTTAAAAATGCCTTTGGGCCAAAGTTAAATGTTAAATGAAAACCTTGTGTCTGAGAAGGCTCAAGGATTAATAAACTGTGATGAAATAGGTAAGATACCAAATCATCAGAGAAGGAAATATTTAAAGGAAGTGAGACTATATTATAAAAAGCATTGACTTTGAGCTGTGGAATAAAACCTACTGGGAAAATATGGGCCAGGACTTGACTTATTTGAAACTTGGAGGAGACACCATCTCTTTAAAGGTATCCCAGAGCTAAACATTTTTTTTAACTTTTTATCATTGTAATATAAGTACAATTCAACAATTTCCCATCTTAACTACTTTCAAGTGTAGAAGACAGTTGTATTAATCAGATTCACAATATTGTGCTATCATCACTAATATCCAGTACTCCCACTTTTTCATCACCTCAAACAAAAACACTTCAGATCCTTGCCAACACTTATTATTTTCTGTGTCTAAAAAATAATAGCCATCCTAGTGGGAGTGAAGTAATCACTTTTTATTGTTGAGCTAATATACACATCCACTCACACTTATACAAAAATCTGAAGGAGTCAAAAATAGTAAGTGCCTTACATAAAGATGGGCTGCTTCTATTTATCTCAAAAGTGTCTCTTTCTTGTAAAGGACAATCATCTTTCCCAGTAGCCAATCATCTTTATCAGTAGCATTGGCTTTCAAGAATTAAGTCCAATTGTTATGATGAATACTAATTTTGATAGCACCACATTTCCCTTTGAAATTTATTATCTTTTTTTTCTAAAGGAAAATGTAGGGGGAAATAAAAAAATCATTGAAGGATTATACAATGAACCAGGAATATAAAAGCCCAGTTTTCCTTTCACAGAAAAAGGGCTTCCAAGCCCTGAATGCATGGGTTGGATGAACTGTTTGAGTTTCAGTTCTTTCTTCCAAAGCATGCTACTGCAGTGACTGGGGACCATGTGTTGAGTGGCAGGCTGAACAGTGGAAGGAGCCTGTGGACTCTGGATTCTGACTACCGGGGTTTGGATCCTGGCTTTGCCACATACCATTTGTGTTACTTAAGGAATCTCCATTTCTCAGCATGGAAAATGGGAATAATAATCCTTGTGGGGATCAAATTTAATAACAAATGTCTGAGTGTTGCTTAGTTATTATAAAGCTTTGCATTCTTGCCATTACTATGGATCCAGGATCTAATAAGGTATCAATATATCTTTAATCAACCAATTCTGGTACATTAAACAAATCTATGTATAGAACCATTCTTAAAAGAAATAATCTGTCCTGGGTTTGTTGACCTAGCATCAGATAAAGAAATACTATATATCAGCTTCAGAAAGAAAGTGCCAGTAGTAACAGTCATTTTACCTTGCATTGAATCATGTTTGGAATACTTTTCTGAAATAAAATACATATATTTTGCTTTTGAGTAGCCATCAGAAGCTAAATTTGTTGTGTTGGAGAAGACAAAGGCATTAAGGATATATAGTAGAAGTAAAATGAGATGTCGATAAATTTAGGAAAAATTGTAACAGGCCAATGAGAGCTTGTGGAGAAATATACAAAAGGAGGAGATGACTCTGAAATGTTAATGTTCATAGACTGATGGCCAAGAACATGAGTGTGATGGTGTGAAGCACATGGAAAGAGCATTTTTTGGGGGGTCAGAGGGTGGAGTATGATGATTTGCAGCTGTTATATACCCAAGAAAAGATCATGTGCTTAAAGCCAGTGCATTCCTGTGGGTGTAAACCTATGTGGGTGGGATATTTTGATTAGGTTAATTAAATTGAGGTGTGCCCCAGGTGGGTCTTCATCCTCCTACTGGAATTCTTTAAAAGAGGATGAAATTCACAGAAGGAGACAGAGAGAAAGACACAGAAACTGAGGAAGAAAGTCATAGAGCAGATAGAAGCTGAAAGCAATGGAACCCAGGAGAGACGGGAAAGACCAGCAGATGCCGCCATGTGCCTGGCCGGGTGACAGAGAAGTCCCAGATCGCAGGCAGCCAGTCTTCGGGAGAAAATATAGCATTTTTGATGCCTCGATTTGGACATTTCCATGGTCTCAGAACTGTAAATTTGTAAGTTAATAAGTCCCCATGTAAAAGCCAACCTATTACATGGTATCTGTATTTCATCATCTTCAGCAAACGAAAACAATGGATGTGACCAAAAAAGAGTTAAAGGGCCAACTGAGCACTTCTCTGCTTACAGGGGCCCCCACCTTATACTAATGATACTATGATGAGAAAACCACCTGACAAGCAAGTAAACATTAACTAGATTTAGTACAATGACTGCTCCAAACTTCACCTTGAAGAATGGCTTAGGGTGGAATTTGGGAAGGGTGTGTACAGCAAAGGTTAAGATTATGAGGGAAAGAATTTGAGGCTCCCAAAAGGATTCAAATGGTCTGTATGCTCTGGAACATCTTGGATATTGAAGAACTGCTGCACTTCCCTCTGGCTTCATTGCAGAGAGTGTAAACAACAGAGCACATGTTTGTGGATTCCTATTGCATTACCTGTTCTACCAGACACTCTTTGCTGAATGGATAGGATGCTGGTCTGAGAACTGTGAAATTTGTTCTCTTGGTGTTTGCTGGTGTGAGATTGGAGAAATTTAAGCAATTATAGCAAACTGGAGCTAAGAATGATGTCCCTGCTCCTTATTAATCCCAGAAGGATGATGCTTGCTCATGGGGAGAGGCAGAGCATGATACAGCTGATATTGTGATAGCCAAGACCACGTCTGTATGTTCATGACGTAGCTTGCTACACTGCCAATAGTTGACAGTTAATGCAGCATTCTTATATATTCTGTTTTTTCTAGTTAAGTCCTGATGACTATAATTATTAGTAATTGCTCTCTCAATTAGCGTAAGAGAAGGTGTAGATAACTACTTTATCAATCCCTTGAAAAATTCAACTATTCTATATACTGAAAGATACTGTATTTGTGCTTAAATTTTGGGATGGTTTGGCACAACAGCTATCATTCATGGAGGACTCACTATTTAGCAGGCACTGTTCAAAGCACTTTAAATTGATTTATTCATTTAATCACTTCATATTGATTAACTCATCTAGTACTCAAAGCAAATCCCCCTGAGATGGGAGCTATTATTCCTATCTACCTGGGAGGAAACTGAAGCACAGAGTGTATAAGTAATGTTAAAAGTCCACGACTAATAAGTTGCAGGGTTGGAATTTGAACATAGGAAACCAGTTTCTAGGGTCTAGGCATTTAATCACTACCCTCTTTGAATAGGAACTTTGAATACAGAAAAGGCCCTGACACATGTATACACTTTCCCATAATGATTGAAATTGGAATTTTTATACAACTATTGTTCTCTTCTTTTTATTCATTGAACTGTCAGATTAAAACTCAGGGTTACTGGAGAACACAATAACACTTCAGCTATTTAAAAAGTTGAACACTTCTTGTATATGCAAAGAACTCAAAGGAACTTGGAATAAAGAGAAAATAAGACACAATCCCTAATCTTTTGAAAAACTTAAAGATAGAATAAATAAATCCTCTTGCTCAAGTCACCTCTTGAAAGTTCTGGTTAAGTATAGAGAGAATTTTGTGATGCTATGGTTTCCTTGGTCTCTGGTGGGTAACAGCTATTGGACCTGAGAAGAAAGAGGCTATTCTGATCCCACAGGAAGCAGAAAGTCTCCGGTTAGTTTAAGTGACAACCACTCTTCCAAGTAAAACCTTCAACTACTAGGGGCAAATGCACAGTTACTTTGGGAAGCAGGGGAGAGTAGATGGTGACCAAGTGACTGAGCTGGCTGGTCCCTGGATGACACAAGCAGTAGAACAGTTGCTGGATGCATAGATTATAGATAATATTCCAGTTGGAACCTTATTACGTACATGACCGTGATGGTTTGGAACTGTATGTACTCCAGAAAATCATGTTCTTGAAATGAATACATTTCTGTGGGTGTGGGCCCACTGTAAGTATGATTTTTTTTTTTTGCATGGGCAGGCTCTGGAAATCAGAACCAGGTCTCCACCACAGCAGGCGAGAACTCTGCCACTGAGCCACTATTGCCTGCCCCGTAAGTAGGATATTTTTTTTTTTTTTTTTTTTTTTTTTACATGGGCAGGTACCGGGAATAGAACCTGGGTCCTCTGGCATTGCAGGCAAGCATTCCTGCCTGCTGAGCCACATGGCCCACCGCCCCAGTAGGATCTTTTGATGAGGCTACTTTAGTTAAGGTATGACCCATCTCATTCAGGATAGGTCTTAATCTTATTACTGGAGGCCTTTACAAACAGAATAAATACAGAGAGAAAGAAAGAAAGCCATGGAAACAAGAAACTGAAACAGCGAAACCTGAAAGAGAAGGGAGAGACCCACAGAGGAGCCAAGGATCGCTGGTGGTCTTTGGGAAGAAAGAATCATCTTAATAATGCTTTGATTTGGAGATTTCCATGGTCTCCAAACTGTAAGCTTGTAAGGGAACAAATTCCCATTGTTTAACTTGAAAACATACCATGGTATCTGCTTTGAGCAGCCTAGGAAACTAAAATATGACCTTAGGCAATTTTTGTATTATTTTTTAAAAAACCCTTTGTACAATATTTTACTCCTCTATCAAATGAGGGTAAAAATACTTACCTCATAGGGATTTTGAGCAGATTAAATAGGTAAATATATACGTAAAGTGCTTACAATGGTATTGACACAGAGTATGTGCAAAGTAATTATTTGCTATTTATATTGCCCTTATCACTGATGTAGGCAAGAATGGGTCTCAGGGATTAAGATGGGCAGGAGAAGCACAGCCTAACCTACCTGGAACAAATGTAAATCCAAGAAACCCATCCCTCCCTCCCACTCCTGGAATATATTTCTCTGCCTCCTGCTTGTTTCATTTTCTAAAGAAATATATGGCAATGAAATATGCCCTCCTCTTAATGAATATATTTTCAATGTTACATGATAACTCATTGTTACTGGATGATTCCTTCAGGGGATTTAACAGGTTCTGCTTCTTCATTGGCCTTGGACCACTGGAAACTGGGGCAGGAAATCAGATGACTAGATTTGAATTCAAGGAGGAAATTGCATAATCTTCAGTGATATTGAGATATGGATGTCTTGCATGAGTAAAGCTATTGATCTTGAGCTTCTAGCTCTAATTTTTCTTCTGAGATACATTTCACTACCACCTGGAAGCAATGGATGAAAAGTGCCCAGGTAATAAGTTCAGTTTTCACTCGGTCATGACAGCAAAGGGAACATTAATTCCAAGTACCACCCAGATCAGCCAAGAGAGGCTTCTGCTCTGGACTCGTCTTGGAGGACCCTGTACTAGCTTTCTTCCAGCTGTGCCTTCCCCAAGCACCATGGCATGAGGAGCCAAGGGATTAACCACCACATCCTGTAGACCATATTCTGGATGTATAGGACCCTAAATTCCCTACCCAGGAGATCCTGCCTTTTTCCAGGGCTGGCACTGGGTTTTTCTCAGGGTCTGGCCTCATGAGGTGGACTGCATCCTGAGGTGTGCATCCTTGGGCCAACATGGGGTTAGGAGTGGCTATTGCCTAAGGGGTGTGTACAGAGCTGGCTGTGTGGTTTGGATGGTCACATGCATGTTTATAAAACCTGTTGTGGTGCATGGCAGAGCCCAGGATACAGACCAAAGAGCTTGAGGGAAGGGGTGGGCAGGCTGGTCTCTTGCCCTGTGCCTTTGCATTCTGGAATAAAACTTCATGAAGTTCAAGAATTCTAGTCTCTAACCTGGCCTTCCAGGTTATTATGAAGGTGTATTTTCCAAGGCAGAGGGATAGCTAATATTTTATTTAACACTTTGTTAGCTCAATTGAAAGCTTTTGAATATTTTAATGTATAGTATGTGGGCCTCCATTTGTACTCTTGCTCATAGTACCACAAATGTCAGGGGCAGGTCTGATTAGCATGGGTATTCCCTTATACAAACACAACATGCTAAAATGTCCATGATTTTCTTTGCTGACACAGAAGTGCTCACGAAACAGAGCAGAGTTCAAAACCAAGAGCAGAGGAGAGCTAACAGAATACCAGGGATGACTGTTTATTACCACTTTTACTCTTTTCTTATCTTAAAAATGAAATTTCTGGGAAGGAAAATATGATCATAATTAATAAATAAAAACCAATAATGGGACAACTTCACTGGAAGCAAAAGCAGAAGAAAGCAGAGAGAAAATCCCTAGAGGTTGGCTGAACCAAACATGGTATGTATCTGCTCTCTGTCAGCCAAGGCTGTGGTGTCTGAAAATTATTGCTGGAATATCTGGAATTCTTAATAAAAATTCCAGGAAACCTGGGGGCTTTTTTTTTTTTAGGAGTAAAGAATATTTATTCTGAGAAAGTCAAAAGTACAAAGAACAAGGTGTTAACAAGACAGCATCTAGGTGTGACAGAGTAAATTTTTCCTAATTTTTTTCTTTCTTTTCATATTATGTTTTTTCCAAATTTCTGAAGGGAATGCTGACTGGAGAGAGGAGAGAAATCCCTTCCTTCTCCCCTTAGAGTTCCTGGGAAAGTTGTATTTATGCTGTGCCTGCTTGGTGTGGCATATAAACAAGCTGCCAACTCCTTCTCTCCATAGTTGGAACTTGAATATGTTACAATTCATTCCTATACCACGTGCAAGGATGTGAGAACTTGAGCTAATATAGAAGAGACTTAGTCTTAGAAATCAGAGTCTTTCCATTTGGATTTCAGCCCCTGAGGACCAATTTGGGACTCCTTTGATAAGTCAATTCCAGTCTCTTCATCATTTACAGTCTTTGTGGCCTCAGGGAAATCACTGAATCTTAATGAGCTTCGTTTTTTTTTTTTCCAGGTGTACAATGAGAATAATAGCAATCTACTTCACAGGGTTTTTTGTGCAAATCGCTGGCATGGTGCGTGGTTCACAATAGATGATAGCAAAATGTTTGTAGAACCCCTCTCAAATCAATGCAATATTTTAAAAGGAATTGGCACACATTTAAGTCAGACAAAAATTGTTTCTTTTTTTATTTGAATAAAAAAAATTCTATCTGTGGTCCTCCTAAGTTTATTCAAGCATTTTCTCTATATACATGTTGGGAGTATAGATGGGAGAGTAAGTCTATGGGGGAGGGGTGCAAAATGAAAGTAGAGGATGTTGTTTGACTGTTTTCTGCCTCTCTTCCAAGGAACTCCTGAGTTAAAAATGCGTCTGGCTCCCATTTCCTGCAGAATTTGCTTATTTGAAATGTTCAAGAAATCAATTGATCCGACTTCAAACAGACTGGGTTTTGCTGGCTGAATAAAAGCCCAAGCCCCGGTTTGTGTCACTCCCAAGTCTGGACTTCACAAGCAGCCAATTCCCTTCATATTTTAGTACAGGACTTCTTTTTGGCTGCTTACCCTCTGTGCTGAGCCAAGTGTCAGGCTGGGAGTTGAAGCAATAAATCTCTGTGATTCTTCATATTTGGAATTTCTCCTGTTGCTTCTGATAAGGAAATAACAGAGTTTCTCAGTTCTACACATGAACCTCATAGAGAAATTTGTAATCCAAATCATGTTTTGCTCACAAATTGGAAAAGGAAAAGTGCTAAACCTGGCTTTGAGCTAATCCAGATAATTTCAAGGGTTTGGATAAGGTAGTGAAGGCAGAAATGATCTTTGTTCTTGACTGGGTTGCACTTTGAACTTCTTAGAATGACAACAAATTTCTCTCTATTTTTCTAAAGATTCTGATTAAATCTTTCTCTAGGGGAAGGAAGAAGCAAAATTCCTCCTAGGTAAAGGCCTTTGCAAAGGGTCATCACCTCCCTGTACTAAGAATGATCTCACTACCATTGATACTCTTTCTTCCACCTTCGCCCGCAATCTTTGTTGCTATTTCCAAGTTTCATACTAAGACTCAATGACTAAAATGAATGCCATTGGTGATCAGCAATTCCTCAAAACTGGAAAGATTTGAGGAATTGCTAGCTATATGTTCTGGGGAGACAAATGACGCCAATCCAGTTCTGGCCACAACTTCCAGTGAAAAGACATTTTCAAAATGAAACAAGGAAACTTCTTTTTTTTTTAAAATTTCTAGTTGATTTTGAGTATTTTCTATCCAATGGCATCACCAAAAACATCCACTGTCTTACATTTTAGTGGAAGTGGTAAAAATTGCTTGGAACAAAAAGCATTACGCAGGAGTGATTGCTAGGCCCTAGCTTTTGTTTGCTAAGACTCACACCATAAATGAAGAGAAGGAAGAGAGGCAATCATCCACAGTAGGAACACTGCAAGGGTTTGGTCATCATTGATACGGCCTGAACTAGCAAGTGGACCTTTTCAAAGAAACCATTATTTTAAGCCACACTGTAGAAGAAATTCATTTAAAATGAGTTTATTTCTCTCTTTCAAACCTACAGTCAGCCCTTGATTATGATTTTGTTGGCATAGGGCAACAGTCCATGATTCTGACACATTCACCATTTGCAGTGAATTGGTCTATCCACTATTTTTTACTTTTGAAACAGTTGGCTTGACTTTCATTGATTCAACTAGATCTTTTGGTGTCATGTAGCTACAATCTTTTGAAATAGTAAAACAGTCACTGTTTGGCTAATAAAAATGATGATTAATCTAAAAATCATGTACATTTAATTTTGGAATGTGTTTTTTACTTACATTTGATCATGGGTGTATCTCATGTACTGGGAGCTCATTTCAAATAAAATATTGAAACTAAACAGTGAAAAAAACCTATCTAGATTTTCCATTTTCACCCTTACTCAGTTCTCCCTTTTTTAACATTTATGCTATGCAGAACAGGGTAGATAAGAGGAATCATTTTCAGGACAATTTGGGTTAAAGCCTTGTTTTTTATACTTGTAACACATTTTGGAAGTGCTGGGAGAACTGCGAAATTGTATAGCAAATATAACTCCATTACTTTACATTACTATACATTTAAGTGCACTAATTCAACAACAATGTCCTTGGTGTCTGCTGTGAGTCAGGCATTGGAGGTGGTGTGACAAGAAGATCAGCAAGCGTCCTGTTCTCAGAGAACCATTTTAGTAGAGGAGTCAGGCAATAAAATCAACAACATAACTTTAGAGAGAGGTAAGTGCTATAAAGAAAAGGAACATGGTCTTGTGATGAAATGGAAATGGAATTGATGCTACTTTAGATAGATGGTCAGCAAGAGTCTTCCTGAGAAGTCACCTGAATGTAAAGACACTCTGAATAGTGTGTAGGCACAGGGCCCAGCAGGTGCCAAAGCTAATAATAGTCCTTTACTGTGAGGATTAAATGAATAATTAGGACAGTGGCTGGCATGCGTAAATGCTAAACACTTTTCACTCATTAAATATTCATTGAGCATCTATCAAATTGCAGCCTTGGTGCTGGGGGTGGGGAAGTAATTGCTGAATAAAGAGACCTCTGGCTTAAGGAAGCTCACTCCAGTCTCCAGTGTGGTTTGTCAATGTGTGGTTTACAGACTGTGTGCATTGGATTCACTGGTCTTCCTTGTTGAAAACCGGGGTCCCTAATCTCCTCCCTTAGGAAGTCTAATTAGATAAGCGAGGGGAAGAGATCAGAACTCTGCATTTTCTACACAATTGCCACAGTTGATTCTTAGGCCCACCAAGATTAAGAACCATGGTCCTTAGGGATTCACTGTGACTAAAACTGTAACTCTATATATGCTATATACTATAACATGAAATATAAGCAATTGCCCTCTGCAAAAAGTACTTCATAATATACTCAAGAGTAGCTCTGCCCAGTTATGGAGCCATACATATCATGGAATTATGTTTCACAATTAACATTTTGCAATCATCATTCCTAACTTATTTTTTGATCTTGAGCTAGCTGGGGATATTGTGTGTTTTGGATTAATCTCTTTTGGCTGTGGTTTGGAAGGTTTGCCTGATACTCTTAAGTATCATTTCAAACCTGCCAATGAAAAAAATAAGGCTTTCACCTTTTAGGAAGAATGTGCCAACTAATGTTTGCCAAAGGCTCTTGAGTACTGGAAGAAGTTCTACTTGTAAATAAATTAACCTAACTGAAATTCCTGCCTTGGGCTCCTCCCCATACCTATTTTTAAGTGTAATGTCACCAAAAAGGAAGATGGGAAAGTTTTCATTTTATTATTTCTCCTTGGCATTCTACTAGAATGTATACTATTCATTTTTCTCACTTTAGAATGAATTATGCACATTTCTAAAGGGTTTTAAAACCAAGAATCTGAAAAAAGCTTTGGAAACAAGGAGAGAGCCATGCTCATCTACTTCTAGACTTAGATTCCAGGCTATGCTGGGGAAGTGTGAGCCTTCTGCTTTCCCACCAAATACCTTCCGAAAGGGCGTTCGGTCTGGGAACAGAATTAGTCCAGTCAATTTCTTTTTCATTGTCATTCTTTTCTCCTTACTAGTTTCCATCTTTAGCTACCCTAAAGCTATGGCCAGATTGATGGTGATGGAAAAAAAAGGTCAGTCTTGTGAATGAGGTCAGAATGGGTGAATGAACTAATGTAAGTTAGATGGAATCTTAGACACGGATCTTAGAATTCTAGACAGAATTTAGGAGGTCAAAAGAAGCCAAGTTTTCCGGCTGCCAGCCTGACAACTATTCAATTATTTGTCTAACTTTTCAGTTGGCATTGCAACCCAACAGAGTATAAAAAATGGGTAAGAAATGTGGACCACAGATAAAACTGGTGGACCCTAAGATAAACATCTGCTGAAGCTCAGTCAATGAATGGTACAAATAGGCCGGGGAATTAAAATTCAACTATGACACCAGAGGAAGAGTGTGCTAGCCAGAAGCTGCTCACTCAGAGAAAAGATTCTCCTCAATTTTTTATTAGGCTGTATCTGACTGCATGGTAGATTCTTTTTGACCTTCTGTTTTTCACTTTAATTCAGCAATTTAGTCAACTTTTCTTTATTCATTTATCCAGCAAAAATTTGCAAAACGCTAAATATATGCCTGCTATCGTTCTAATTGCTAGGACACAGCGGTGAATAAGACAGAAAGGTTCCTGTCCTTATATTCCATTAGAATTTCTTCTTCACCTATAAAAATGATCACAGGTAACTTGAATCCATCAGACCGGCTAGAGGGTTGACAGGGAACCATTTTCTATAAAAGTGGAAACTGACAAAGGAAGCCCATGTTTTAGGAATTTGCTGTCCTTTCAGTTTTCCCTGTACATGAGTCAAATAATTTGTGTCCATCTTTAAACTACCACTTACATAGTTCTGCCTCTGTTCCTGATTTACCGGTGATTTTGGCTAAGGCCCTGTGTTCCCAAACTTGCTCTTATCAGTCATGCATGGATGATACGATGGCACTCTTCCCACAACCTTGAGGCCAATCTCAGTACAACATAGCTTCCTGGAAGTTCAAGACCCTGGCTCCCACAAAAGAACCACTGGCTCACAAACCGAGCACGTTCGTTCCCTGTAATATTTGTTTCTCAGGAGTATGAATCTAAGGCAGATATTTAACATTCCTTTTAAATGATCCATGGAGTTTTACCTTGTACTTCTTGAAAGAATGTAGAACTTAAGCTTCCATTATTCATATTTATAAACATGTTTTCATCAGAAGTCATAATATTATAACTATCTAGTCATGGGTCTTGAAACTATTTACTTAAGGACATTCAAAATATCACCCCATTTCTAGCTGATTGCCTGGTTCAGGATTCGGGCTCAGAGTGGCTGTCATGTAGAGGGAGAACACCATTGTTACTACACACGGCTTATGGTGATACAACTCAAAGATTCTCATATAAAAAATTCTTATCACTTTCACAAACTAATTCTGAAGTCAAATGAACTAGGCACTTAAAGGGGTATAAGTTTCAGAAAACTAATTCTATGCCTGGCTCCCCTATTTGGGAAAAAAATGATAATCCTATTTATCCAGTTGCTCAGGGTCAAAACATAGGGGGACGTTCTTAATATCTTGTTTACTCACACACCTATTCCATCAGAAAGTTTTATGATCCCTACCATAAAAATGTATCTCATATCACTTTCACTATCAAGAAGACACCATCATTTTTTTTTGGTATGCTGTATGGTGGGGGTCACATTTTTTTCTTTTTCCATATGAATAGCCCATTATTGTGGCACATTTGTTGATTTTTTGTTTGTTTTTCATTTGTTTGTTTGCTTGTTTGTTTTTTGAGAAATGCATGGGCCGGAAACCAAACTGGGGTCTCCGCACAGCAGGAGAGAATTCTACCACTGAACTACCCTCGCACCCCACAATTATTATTATTTTTTTAATTAGGAAAGTTATAGGTATAGAAAAATTATGCAGAAAATACAGAGTTCTCATAATAAGAAGGGTATATGGACCATATATTTTTTTGCCCTCTTTTTTGCCTGGGCCACTGTGATGGCCCCTTAATTGGAGTCCCTGCCTCCATTCTCCTCCTGCTACCATCTGCTCTCCCCAGAGCAGCTAGAGTGCTGGTTTAAAGCTGTCGGTCAGGACTTGCCACTTCTCTGCTCAAAACCCTGCAGTGGCACCCTACCGCAGTTAGTGCAAACTCTGAACTCACCACAGTCTTCAGAGCCTGCAGGGGCAGCCTCTTCTCTGACACCATCTTCTTAGTCACCATGCTCCAGCCCTCATGACCTCCTGGCTATTCCTGTAACAAGCCACGCTGCCTCCCAACCCTGAGGCTTCCCACTTTCTCTTTCCTCTGCCTGAACTGCCTTCCAGATCTCTACATGGTTTTGCCTCCTTCAGATCAAATGTAATATCCTCCAAGAGGCCTGCTCATCAATCCAATTTAAAGCAGCCGCTACACCCCATCATTCCCTAACACTTTCCCTGACTGTTTTTCTGCATTACCAGGCATTGTATTATATATTTAGTTTTCTTGTTTATTGTCTTTGCCACGACTAGCCAGAATCTAAGGTCAGAGGGTAGAATGCCACCCTGGCCCCTATTCACTGCTAAGTCTCCAGAACCTAAAACAGTGCCAGGCACACCAAAAATTCTCAAAAAGTACATGTTGAATGACTTAATAAAGAGACTTTAGTATCCTTGAACTCTTATTAATCTTTTACTCTTTCAAACTTTTATAAAGAACTTCTTTCTAACTCAAATATCAGAGGTAATTCATGTTATATCAGGATATTATTGTTAAAACATAAGCCTAATAATTAGGATAGGTGACTCCTCAACTACTCACGTATTTGTTCAGTTATGTAAAGTTTCTCTGCCTCAATTTCCCTCAGCTTTTAAATGTCGTTAATAAAACTCATCTAATTTTGGTTTTGCTGTGATGAATGATTTATGCAAATACTTGCAATAACATAAATTATTAAAGTATTATTCTGATATTTTACTCTACTGTATTTTATTAGCTTTTATTCCTCTAGCTTGGTCTTTATTTTCATTCATTATCATGAATCTTTATATAATTAGGTCTTAGTACAATATTATATACATTTAAAAGTGCAACGAAACCACTAGTGCTTTGGTTTGATAACCATTCTGTAGTATTTAGTTTGCTTTTTAGCATGTATATTGATGTAAGGAATGGTTTGGTAACTGAGAAGTTTAGATAAGGAGCTAAAAGGATCAGTGGCAATTTGGTTATTAAATCCAAGAAGACTGCTGATAAAAGAAGCCTGGATTGAGGGAGGCTGGGCCTCAATCCACGCAAAGATATGACTTTCCTGCAGAAGTCCTTTGGTGAGAACTTTCGGGAGGCAGAGAGCAGGCAGAGGGGTGGAGTTCAGGTGACAGGCCAAGCACAGCATCCAGGAAGAGAAGTGAAATGTGGATCCTTCAGGCTGAGCTCCACACTTCTTGTGCAAGTGTCGTGATGTTATTTCCTGCTCTCATGTTTAGACAATAGACTTGGAGACCAAGTCTAAACTTTGGTGCCATAACCTCCTTTCACATTGGTAGGGCAATTCGGGGAAAATCAATATGGTTACTGCCCATGTTTTCCTAGCTGCTTCTTGTGATCACATTCACTGACCCACCTGAGCAATTACTCTAAAATTAAATCTGGCTTTAAAGAACCCCCAAAGCATGTGAATCACATGTTCTCTATTTTATCGTGAAGAAAGTAGTGCCTAGAGAGGTTAATTGACTTGTCCAAGGTAACACAGCAAGTTGGAAGCTGATTCCAAATCCTCTGCTTTTCTTGCTGTTGTTGTCTGATAATGGCTTCATGCAAGTAGAAACATTCTTTTAATTATTGCATATGAGCTTATTTCATTTGGAAGAATCAGAAAAATATGCACTGCTTCAGTATGTATTTTATAAAATTTTTCAGGTGCATCTCTGGGTACTATAACTATTTTTAGGTACAATAGTTTCAGCAACTACTTTTTAAATTGCTGATATAAAAGGCTAGCAGCAAAAAAAAAAGAGTCTAGCAAGGGTAGAATCCCTACAGGAGTTGGTTAGGTTCAAATCACAGCCACAGCATTTTACTGGAGTAAACCTCAGGCAAATATTTTAATTGCTTTGTAAATTTCTAGCTGTAATTTTTGCCTGTAAATTGGGGATAATAACTATCAACCTCATAGGGTTGTGGTGAATTTCTTAACATTTATAAAGTATTAGAATAATGCCTAGACTATAAAAAGTACTATGTACCTGTTTACTTTCCGGGTACAAATGTAGACAAGATCAGAGGTCATTAGCATTTATTCTTAGGAGTTCTCATCTTGGATAGTTTTGTAAAAGCAACAATTTTCAAATGAAAGCATTATTTATTAGGTGCTTTCCAAATGCAGTAATCGGAAAGAGACACTAGATGGTGATGGTAATCCATATGACTTCAGCTGCAGCAAGTTTGACAAATTGATCAAACACTGGAATTCAGTTTTCTATGCCATATGGCATTGGAAACAGACTGTCCCTTTCCCACAAAGTGGGCCTTTAACAAAACTTTTTCATCAGCAATGCTTGTCTTCTGTGGCTACTCCTAGGGATAACTCTACAGGTGCGCAGTCTTTCTATTGGCAGCCTCAGAGAAGTCTGGGTTTACCTGTCTCTATCCTATCATAAATTTTCTTATCCGGCATGGTGTCAGTCAGATGACAATAATCAGTGGCTCTCTAAGTGTGGTCCCTGCACTGATAGCCTCAGCAGGGAACTCATTAAATGCATACTTTTTGGTCCCTTCTCAGACCTGCTGACCCGTAATCGGTGGAACAAGCCCTCCAGATGATTCTGATCCCTGCTAAAGTTTGAGAACCACTGAGATAAACCAATGTTTAACATTATTGAAATGCTGTGACTGGAAAGATTCTCAGAAAACATCTTGTCCGATGTTCTCATTTTGCTGAGAAGGAAACTGAGGTACAGAGACGCTAAATGACTCATTGAATGCTACAGAGTCAGGCTTGTGGCAAAGCCAAGTCCCAGGGCTACTACATTGTAACCGCCAGCCTTTCCCACTATTTCCATCTTCCTTTTCTTCCCTCTACACTGGGGCTAATAGTCCCATAATCTAGCCTGATAAATATGAAAAAAAACTCACTCATTTATTGAGTCAGGAGTTTGTCCATTCATTTCAGCAGACATTTCCGTGGATATGATGTGTTCCCTGCACTCTTTTGTGTGCTTGCGTGTACATGTGTGTTTGCATGTCTGTGTATGTGTGTATGGGGCGGGGTGTGGGAGAATCAAGTGAAAGTCATTTTCCTAATTGCTAGGAGAGGCATAGGTGAAAAGCACCTGGGAAATGAGTGAGGGCATCTATGTCAGGTGCGGAAATTAGGGAAGAGAGCTAAGAGGAGGAAGCTTCAGGGCTGAACTTTGAGTGATGATAGGAGTTCAGGAGGAAAAGTAGGGAAAGAACATTTGGAAGGAGACTTCAGCATGTACAAGGACATTAAGCCAAGAACTAGTGTGGGATTCTCATGAGTCTGGTTTGATTGAGGAGAAGGGTGTATGTGTAGGAGCTATCACATAATTGATAGTAGTGGTACTATTGATAATACTAACATTACTGAATGCTATTGAATAGCCATGTTCTAGGCACTGTACTAAGCATTTTCTATTAGCTGATTTAATCCTTAAACAACTTTTTGAGAGTCTATTCTTACGTCTGTTTTACAGATCATAAAAAGTACATACAGCGCAGGCCACAGTGGCTCAGCAGGCAGAGTTCTCACCTGCCATGCTGGAGACCTGGGTTCGATTCCCAGTGCCTGTCCATATGAAAAAAAGTGCATACACTGTGTTCTCTTTTTCTTAGAATCAGGTGTTACTATTTCCATTTCTTAGACAGGTACTGAACTTAGAAAAAGAGCTTCAATGTTTAAACTTGCAATATTATTTATAATGTGATATTTGTAATATATTATACTCATACACTTGTAATCCAACTTAAGTATATATTTGTGGAGTATGAGAAATGTATTCTTAATATTTAAGAACATTTTTTCCTAAATGCCTAAAGCCAGGAGGATTTTGACATCTTTTCCTTTGTAACTCAAGGAAATGTCTTGTTATTCTTTGGTCTATTAGCAACTTTGTAAATAGTCAATTTCTCCTGGTGATAGTGATTCGTGTCTGAAAAGTGCTAAAGCAAGCCCATTTCAATGATCTGACTCACTGAAGAAGGGAAGCTGAGTAATGAGTGTGTGACTTGGTCTGAAATGATTGGCTTCGGAGTATTTTTGTTTTTTACTTCTAAGAGTTTACTGTGAATGTGCTTTTCACAATTACTATTAGCATCTTTCTTTCCTTGGACAGTAGTAGCCCCCACAACCAAACTAAAATTCAAGTTATAATTAAAAGACTGGTAGGTAAGCTTCTGGAAGTTTCTAGATTCTTTGGGATATTTTGGTGAGATTTAATTTTTTTCCTTAGAAAATTTTTTTTCTCCTGCTTCTTAGTTTTCTCATCTACAAAGTAGTGGTTTTGGATGAGGTAGAAGGAGAAAGTTTCTTGCAGTTCTAATAGTAGGGCTTAGTGATTAAATGGCACAGATAAATCATTTCTGAGTTTTCTGTGTAGTAAATTTTAGTGTTTCCACTAAAGGAGTTTTCAGACCAAATATTTTTCCGTGGCTTTTAAAGTAGGACGCTTGAAATAACTTTATATTTTACTTTTTAAGATCAGTAAGACCCCCCCAGATTGATTACATGGCATATTT
The DNA here is from genome assembly GCF_023851605.1 of Tamandua tetradactyla. Taxonomy (NCBI): domain Eukaryota; kingdom Metazoa; phylum Chordata; class Mammalia; order Pilosa; family Myrmecophagidae; genus Tamandua; species Tamandua tetradactyla. The sequence continues at coordinate 48,556,635 of NC_135336.1, forward strand.
ACAAACATCATTTTATACATTTCAGCGGCTAATACTAAGGCCAACTTTGAGCAACTGCCATCAGAAATGACTGGTGGCCGATTTGCTTTAAGGTGTAAGAAATGCATTTTATCTGAAGTTCTGCATTTCTAGTTGTTACAATAACAACTTTGAGCTTTAAGAGCTCATATTCTAACCTTAATCTTTATACTCATATACACAGTGAGGATGATTGAAAACCCAATACAATCTTCATATTCTTTGCTAGAGAAGTTGAACAAACTACAGCTTTAACTTGACTCAGAGAAAGAGAAATATTAGCTGCAAAGGAGAACCTAACAAACGTATTTTTTTTTTTAATTTTGTGATTGAGAAAAAAATTTACGTTTTACCTCCCCTGGATAATTATTGCTTTTCTTGTTTGCAATCAGTTTTCTAGTAGATTACAAAAATAATATGCTATTTTTGTTATTTTAAAATTTATCTATTGGAAAAGCAATAAATTTTTCCGAAATTTATTTCGGAAATTTTTCAGAAAAGTATAAAGAAGGACATAGAAATATCTAAAATCCTGCCACCCAGAGTTGGCCTTGTTAATATTTTTCTTTTTATTTTGTTCTAGATAAGCCTGAACATTAAGAAATTGGCAATAGGTTGTACATTCTATTTTGAAATCTTCTTTTGAAATTTAATATAACAACATATATAATTTTTAATCTACATTTTCAAAGATAATATATTATTATTGTTGTATAAAAAGTTAGAAAACACTTTAGTTTTCACTATCTTGTGATCCTAGTGCCATTTTGGGTTAGGTCCCCTTTATTGGTTTTTACCCCTCCTTGTTCTGAAAAAGATTTAATGTAATTTTAGCCCATTTTCTACCAAGTTTGTATTAACATTTAAGGAAAGCAAACCTATAAAATTCATGTTGTGTAGTTTTTAGTTTAGTTCTTTTTTTTTTTTAAACGTTAAGACTTTTCCTTGGTAAACAGTTAAGTTTTAACACCCTAGGGAATAGTGCTATAAAGATTTCTTTTTATATTATCTAAAATTACCCTTTAAAAGTGAATAGTAACTTGCCCTTCATTCCTCTTGTTTATGAGTGTGCATTTTTCAAATACATGTTCACAAACCTCAACTTTGAAACTCTGAGGACAGAGTTGTCTTATTGCTCAATATTTCCTCAGTGTCTAGAACTGTTGCTGGTCCATCGTATGTGCTAGATAAACACTTGATGAGCTGGAAGGAACAAAACTGAAGCAATCCCAAGTATTCTAATAGCGTTATGGTTGACTGCAGTGTGATTTCAAATAGCTTTGCAGTTAAGAGGAAGTATTCATTAAGAGCTTTGTCTGCTCCCTGTTGCTAGCTTTTTAAAACCCTGTGAAGATTAAGTGAGATAATCTTGGTTCAACTCTTAGCACACTGTTTGAGCCCACACAGTTAACGTGAAATAGATGCTGGTGTTGAGTGATTTAGGCTATTTTTTCTTTTTTTAAAACTATATAACTTTTTTCTCCTAAGACCCGATTTCTCCTGAGGACTCTGAGTTACATTTCTCAGAATAGCAATGAGCTGCTTCTTAAAGGATTATATATAAAATATCTCAAAGACTTTGTAGGGGGAAGAAAATTTACTGTACATGATAATATATTGGTATGAGTTATGATTTCACATTGCCTATGCCAACCTAACAGTCCAATGCCTTCTTCATTCATGATATTTACTGGAAATATATTTTAAAATAGGAGGTGGTACAAGAACAAAAATGTAATTTGTAATTATTCTTTTTTTTTGGCTTACAACAGTCTCACAGTTATGGAGTCTAGAGGTCCTAAATTAAGGTGTTAGCAGAGCCATGCTTCCATTGAAGTGTGCTGGGTTCTTGAGGTGACATGTCAGTAATCTATAACTCAACCTCTGCCTCTGGCCCATGGCCGTCATTCTCTCTGTGTGTCTCTGCATCAGTCTCCTGTGTCTCTAAATTTCCTCTCCTTATAAGATGTAGTTATTCTTCTATGGCACTTTTCCTTTAAGTCTTTCAAGCATTCAGCAAGTACAAAATGAGCCCATTTAATTTGAGGCATCAACTAATTAAGTCTGATTTTTCTCTCTGCATGTGGCCAAGATGTGAGAATAGCAAGTCTTTGCTGCTGATCTACACTGCCACATGTTTGACAACATCTTTGGAAATTTGTCTTAGCCACATCAAACCAGGTGCATAAACAACAGAGATTGCCCATCATTGGTGTTAGAAATCAGTCCTGTGGGGTCAGAACAATGGAAATCTCTAGACTAGCTCTGACCAATAGAAGTATAATGCATGCCACATATATAACTTTAACTTTACATTTTTTCGTAACTGCATTAAAAACGTAAAAAGAAACAGGTGACATTAGTTTTAATACATTTTATTTAACTCAGGATCTCAAATATAATATTTTAATATGTGATCAATATAAAAAATATAACAAGATATTTTACATTCTCGTTTTTCATACTAAGTCACAGAAATCTGGCAAGAATTTTACATTCACAGTCTATCACTTGAGACTAGCCACATTTCAAGAGTTCACTGGACACTGCAGCTCTCTAATCACTCTGCTTTGCCGCTGTTGGAGGTACCAGAGGGCGGCAGTGTGGTGCAGCGAAAAGGAGGCAAACCAGCCTGGAATGGTAATATGTCTTTTTTCTGGCTCTGATATTTGATATTGAAGTGACTGTGAACAAGCGATTTAGTTTCCTGTGTCTCAAATGCCTACTCTTTAAAATGAGGATGGTTAATAACTGCCATACTCCTCTCTGGAGGCTATGGGGAAGATTAAATAAGATATTGTATGTGAAAGTGCTCTGTTGGACCATAAAGCTCCATACACATGTAAGGCATTATTACTCTTTTTAATGTAGATTTACTCTCATGACTTGCCCAAGGCCACATTCCAAGTTAGTAGGAGAATCAAAGATAGAATCTGGGGCTTCTGACTTCCAGCCATCTGCTTCAACTAAAAGCCTGCTCATACCAAAGCTAGTTTTATTTTTTTCAAAAAAATTAGCCTTTTTATTAAAAAAAAATTGGAGGAGAGGAATAATAGTAAGTAAATTCCATATGGAACAGTTAAGGTCTTCTTGGTCACTGTCAATGCTCTGTAGGAAATTTGTATATATGGGATATTTATACACTTAAAATTATAGCCATCAAGGACTGGACTTTCTTACTGTCATATAATATAAAACCCCACATTCTTCAAAGTTTCAAACAACTTCTAGTTGACCTATGGTTTCCCCAGTCTGTTTATCTCCAGAATATAGTATGACCACAAAAAAGTCCTTCCATAGTGTGCTTGATTAATAAAATAGATATGGAGCAATTCAGCAGGTTTTCCATATATATATTTTTGTTCCTGATGTATTTCATTAATTCCCATGTGTGACACACCATCTCTCTAGTGCGCAACCAAAAGACTCATTAATTTCTGTACAGAAAATGGGAATAATTCAGTTCAACCTCTATTATTGCATATGCCTACTTGTGTCTAAGGCACATAAGGTATTTTAATGAGGAAAAGGAATTTGTTTCTGTAATAAGTATCACTTAGAGATAGATGTTATTAAACTTGGTGAAAATATGGCATCTGTCTATCAAAATTTCAGTGTTGTAGGATTCAGGAATCTATATTTTCATAAGGTAAAAAGATGATCAGAAAGAAAATTCCAGATTATTCAAAAAAATTTAAAAGTTACATTGGGTTAGTTATCGTAATCCATTTCCATTTCCCTAGTTGTATGACTCTCATGGATTTCAAATTTAAATGGCTTTCGTCATTTTCTGTATTTGGACAAATGAATTTTTTCCCTGAATTTAAAAGCCACCTAAAATACTTAATTTATTAATTAATAATTAATTTATTTATTATGCTATATGAAATTCAGTACAAGCCAAATTCATTTTCACTGAGAAAAAGACATACATTCAAAAAGTTCTTTATCTCTTTTCAATCAAATTCTTACTTATAAATGACATGCAGCTGTTAATTTTACTAGAAAACTCTCAGATATAAGCCTCAGGCCTGCTTGAATTGACAACCACATTGAATAAAAGTTATTTTGATTTTCACTTGCTGAATCATTGCTGTGGACCATTAAATGAAATAGTGTATTGAGTAAGTTTTATACTTTACTGCTTTTACACCCTAGTTTTAAAACAAAGAAATTAATTTTTAAAAGTCCAATAAAATGTATTTTTGATATTTCAATCATAACTTTATAAGCAATTCCTCTCTTTTGCCCTGTTTTAACCACTTTCTGCATTTTTATGATATAGTTGAACATTATTATTGTAATATTTTACTGGGTGAGCCCATTGATGCTCTTGGCAGCAAGATTTGCTATAAGAAATCCAGAAACTGAGGCTGTAGTTGGTTGTAACAATTGTAAAGTTTCTCTGGATTGTGCTCAGAGCCTTACCCTGACATTATAAGTGTAACCATCATCCAACTTCCCTCACCAGCTTCTCCAAAATGTGTGATTAGCTTGAGCCCTATAACTGGTTACTTAAATGTACATATATTTTTCATTCAGTGTTCTTGTCTTATAACTATTTCATTTCGAATAGCATCTGACTTTGATGGAATCCAACCAAAATAATTAGTGTTACCTAATGTAAAAATATGATACTTTAGGAAAATCATCAATGCATTTTTTTTCTTCATGAACTCCAAATCGATTCATTTGCAACAGATTGTAGTCATATAGTATTAACTATAGGATTAGATGCTGTACTTTTCTTTTTGTACAGGAGTAGCCTCATCAAAAATTGAAAGATCTGAGGAATTTTAATAATTCATTCTTCCAATTATGAAATAAAATTAGACTATAAAAAGTCATTGTATTATTACATATTAGGAAATATTGAGTTGTATGTCCAAAAGTCACACTTCAGACCCGGCAATAGTAATAAGGACAGGATGGATGTGGATACTATGAGATAATGTCTACTTGTCAGAAATGGATGGTATGATTTTTTTTTCCATCAAAGTTCAAAAGTTAATGATGCACTTTATATTTTTATTGCTTCCACTGAGAGATCAATCAAGGAATGAAAGGGATTCTGGCATGCTGTTATTATTATTTTTTTACTGTGGATATATTCAATATCACATATAAATAAAACCATATTTGCTACATCATGCCCTGCTTCACACATCCTAGATTGTCTTTAGGAAAATTTAGTACATGTCACTTCAATCATCTGAAAACAATCATTTCTTCATTATAGCTCATAACTTTTAACTATAAACTATCAGCCATAAAAAAAATTTGGCACTCTTAGGAGAAATATGATAATGGTGGAAAAGCACATATAGACATGACTGGGAGATGATAAGATTATTTTAACTTTCCCATTTGCACTGGAATTATTTATTTTACAAATCTCCAGATCTTTTATTACTTAAAACTCTCCACTGAATCGTGAAAAGAAGCTTAAGTTAGCAATTTTCCTCTGCAAAATCTAGCTGCAAGCATCTGGTGAACATTTAGATATCTAGTCAGATCCTATGGAAATGATTATTTTAAGACCCTTTTCAACATGCTTGGACTTAAAAATCAGCTAAAATCACACTCTCCACATGTATTTTACTATCTAGGATTTAAAAATCTGGCGCTAATAGATATCGTCTCAAGTATTGTACAGCCGTGGACGTGGGGATGAGGGAATCTGACGCAGAGGCAGGGCCGATACCTGATACTTGAGTGTCTGCCAACCGCTCCTGTGCTCCCAGGTCGGGCAGGAAGAGCTACTGAGACCCGCCTTCTCAGCAACTGCGGCCCCTTCGCCTGCGGACCACCCGGCGGTCGCCTGACCGCCGCTCCTCCCTCCATCGCTTCTGAAACTTACATTTAGACTTGGCGGGTCTGTGGAATTGCGGACCAAAGCCCTTGCTTGTGCCTTCCCGGGAAACCACTGGGACCGGCTTCCGTTTTTTCACCACTCCCTGTTCCACTTCTGGAACGGCTTCTGAAGTAGAAAAAAAGAAGACACTTTTACAAAGGAGAAAGTCCATAAGATGCTGAATCATTATCAAAGTGTGTTGTTCTTGAGTCATAAGAAAAGTTACATAATAGGAATGCACAAGCACATACTTCAATGAAAACGCTATTATTTACCAAAATTGGAGTGCATCTTTAGGGGATATTGGAGATTATTATGTGCTGATTAGGAAGAGAATTGTTTTTGTTTTGTTTCAATGCACATGTGCATTAATTTATTTTTACACATATACTGTATGGTTTTAGTCCAAATAAACAATTTATTGTGCATCTTTACTTTCATATTATGATCATATTATCAGCTAAGCTCTTATTAATTCAATTCCCCTTAATGCAGATTTGAGATAATTGAGAAAGGATTTTGACGTCTGTTGTAAAGAAAGGGATATATTAAACAAATTCATGAGGAAGTAATACCTGAGGGAGAAGAGTCAGGTTTATTAAAGAAAAGTGAACTCTTGAGATCAACACATTTTCATCCAATTTGCCTATAACAATATTTGAATTAGAAATTATTCTTAATTATTTATCAAATCGAGCCTGATGGGTTAATTTGGCAACCCTTCCAGATTTTTGTTTGCACTTTTGGTACAAATTTGATTGAATATATTTTATAAATCATCTATAATTTAGACTTTTCACAACCATAGTGGACTCTGCTTTAAACTGAATTTCAGAAATGTAACTGTTTTGGGTAATCAGCTACTCTATTTTGTTTTGGTACGTTTCACAGGGACTTAGGAAATACTATCTACATTCAGCTGGTTAAAAAAGATTTAAACAGGAACAGCTTCAGACATTTAGATAAATAAAAAAAATTGAAAGCCAGAATTGGTTGATTAAGAAATAAGCACAGAACCGGGTATACAATTTATAATTTCTGCAGTGTAATACAAGTGGTCTATTCTAGAGCTGCAGCATCCACTAAAACTTTCTGTGATGATGGAAATGTTCTATATTTGCACTGTTCAATATGGTTGCCACTAGCCACACGTGGTTACTGATTACTTAAAATGTGGCTAGTGCAAGCAAGGAACCAAATTTTTAGTTTTATTTCATTTTAACTAATTTAATTTTAAATAGCCCTTTGTGGTTAGTGGCTACCATTTAGAGTGCATAGTCATAGAACCGATCGTTTCGGGGACTGAACAATGGAATGAAGAAGCTCTTGAATATTCTCTAGCTGCTGAATGTCTATAACACTAGAGAGCCTGGAAAGCACAGGCTCAGCTCTGGCCTTTGCTGTGGAGTCAGCACCACGTGCTTCAGGCCTGGGGTGGATACAGCAGCATTCTGAACTTTGGCTCAACTTGTGGATATTCAGACATAAATAAAGTTTGGGTGAGCCATAGGTGATTTGAGAATTTTTGTCTCTGGAAAGCCATGTAATCTCAAGTTATCTCTAGCAATAAAGTTCAATGAAGGTAAATGAACTCAAGAGCTTGAATTTTCCAGTCCACTGCTCATGTGGTATGATTCCTTGCAGAAGGCTGGCAGGTTATAGAGAAAGATAGAAAGGAGATATTCCACACACAATTGCCTCCATGAAAGAGAAACTCTCCAGGCTCAGACTGAATAGCTAGAACCCAGATAAATACTTATGTGCCTCTCCCCATATATTCTTCAATGTATATTTATTGACTGCCTACTACGTGTGAGGTACGACACTTAGTGTTAGGGTACAATGTTGAAAGTAAATACATACAACCCCTGCCCACAGGCTGATTAACTGCATTAGACAAGAAGATTTTTCCCCCAATGCCCTCTTCCTCCAAAATGCATGATTTTCTTTTGAGATGAAGAGAAAATAAAACAGAAAGACATAGGATAATTAAAAATGCAGAAGATCACTATTATGTGCTCATCACATATCCAGGTAGATGATCAAACTGTCTTTTTTTTATATACTGAAAGCAGAAAATAAATGAAGAGAATTCAATCGCCATTTGTAGAAGATGAGCTGAGCATCATTTAGCATTTATTGTTTGCCACATATGATTAAAAAGGGTTCTTTCCTCACTGAGCCAGAATAATATTCTTTAAAATAATTATTAAGACTTTTTTACTGCTCTTATGTGATGACACTTTTTATTTTATTTTGCCATCTGTAACATTATAAGAAAGAATACTTCAACACAACCACAGTTTATGAAAAGAATCAGATTATTCAATATCCAAGCACCATTCGATCTGAAGAGAGCTATTAACAGCACAGGTAATATGTAGCACTTTCTATTTCAGTTCATTTTGGAAGAATGAGCTAGAAATGGTGAAGTACTAAGTAGAAACTATTTAGTTAGATTTTTCTTCTCCACACAGCATCTATATAATTAAATATATGGACCAACCTGCATTTTCTATGTGAATTTTCAAATTATTGAAGGAAATATAAGGATAAAGAGGGTTAAAAGTTAAATTAAATGAATTCAACCATCATACATAGTACTTGAAGAACCTGAAGACCAAAAGCTATTTGTCCAAATACATTAATTGATAATGTGTTTGATTTTTTAGACAAGCTATGAATTATAAAGCAATGGAAGAAACCACAAAGAAGAAAAGAAAGGGACGTATTTATTTAAGTACCTAAAAACCATTACATAAAAATATAATGAACAAAATTAGGGCAGTGCAATGGTGGCTTAGTGGCAGAATTCTCGCCTGCCATGCCAGAGACCCAGGTTCAATTCCTGGAGCCTGCCCATGCCATATATATATATATGTATATATAATGAACAAAATTAAAATGTGAAGGGGAGCTTGTTTTATTCTTAAAAGTATTTTGCACCCTATGGAGCTTTGTTTTATGTTTTTTTAAACACAAATTACTTGACTCGCCTCCGTGTTCTCTTGTCTTTGAATCTGGATGGACTTATGACTACTTTGTCCTACAGAGGACAGTGGAAATGACACTGAAACTTCTGAAGTGATTCATAAAATGTCATGGGGCTGCTGCTTTGTTTGCTGGGACACTGTCCTTTGGAACCGTGAGCCTCCAAGAAAGAAGACTGACTACGCCGAGAACACCATGTTGGAGAAGCCACATACAGGTGTTCCAGGTGGAGATGGCGAGGAACCCAGACTTGCTTCTGTCCCTGCCAAGGCACTAGATATGTGTCGTATGGTTGCAAAGCCACTTTGGGTCTTTCAGATCAGTCCATCCGTTGGATGAGTATGTCATGAGAACAAAAAAGCTACCTGCCAGCACCTGCCTGAATTCCTGACTCATGAATTGTGAGATAAAATAAATAAAACTTTGTTGTTTTAAGCCACTATGTAGTTCATTATGCAGTGATAGATGATTGGAAATATCCTCTTGTTTGTATGACATGTTTACAATAAAAAGTAAATTGAATGTAAAAGACACACTGGGAAAAGGTACTTGAAGTAATTGACAAGGACCCTCTTAACAGCCTGCTTATATAAGGAGCTCTTATACGTCACAAAAAATATTAACACCATAGAAGAAATTGGGCAAGGAAGTGAACAGATAATTCACAAAAGAAGAAATTTAAAAAGCGAATAAACATGTAAAAATGTTTAACTTTATTAGTAATTAAAGGAAATACGAATCAAACAATGCACTAAAAATTTGGTTATCAAATTGGCAAAGATTAAAAAATAATATTTAATGCTGGTTTGAGTTAAGTGGGAGTTGAAAATGACACAAATCATAATTAATATATTTTGAATACTGAATAGTTGAATACTGAATTTTTTGAGATTTCAAAATATCTGCAATCTTTGGCTTTTCTAGGAATCTAGCAATTCACTTAAGAAGGCATCAGAAATGAGGTAAAATAACATATAAAATATTTTTCACTGTTCTACTTATAGGAACAAAAATATAGATACAAACTAAAAGTTAATCATCACAGTTAAACAAATTATACACTTTATACTATGGCATATTATTTATTTAGAATGAAATAGACCTGACTTTGAATCCTGGCTTTGCCCTTTACTTGCGTATGTGTGTGTGTGTTCAAATTTCATCTATAACTGTGCATTTGCCTTTTGCCATTTACTTTTTTTGTTTTTTAATGCTTTGGAAATTTTCCTCTTTTTTAATTTAATTTATTTTGTATTATCAAATCAAAATAACATACAAACATGAACATTCTTAATTGCCATTTACTTTTGCTAAGTCTTTGAAAATTTGGTTTAACTCTCTGAACTTAGTGTTCATAGAAAAAAATGGGGCTAAGTACCTATTACAATGGTATAGTGATGATTAGATGAAATAATGTATATAATAATAAGTATCTGGAAAAATGTAGTTCCTTGATAAGTGTTACCTTTCTTACAATCCAAGGCTACCATCTGAGCTCCATCTTCAAATTTATATCACTTTCTAAATTCATTGAAAGTTCTTTAATTCTTGCCTCCTCTAGAGAATCCTTCTCACTATAGTCCATTTTCTACACCATAGTCAGAGTAATCTTAAAAACAAACAACCCAAATAAGTTAGCCCTGAATAAATGGAGAAACAAAATGTCAAATTGTGGGTTATCCATGCAACGGAATATTATTCAGCCATAAAAAGGAAATAGCATGTTGCAACATGCATGAAACTTGAAAATTTTATGCAAAGTAAAACAAGCCAGAAAAAAAAGCCACATATTTTATAACTCCATTTATATGAAATATCAAAAATAGGTAAACCCACAGTTTGCCAGTGACTGGGGAAGGGCCCTGGGTCATTTAAATCTCAGTGTGAATATCATTCCTCAGAGAAGTCTTTCTTGACTATCAAATCTGCAGTCAGACCCTCATTCTCATTTTTCTCTAATCTAATTCTCTTTGGCTATGTAGTGGCAGCTCTATCTTCCTTGCCTAATTATACATTTTATTCATTTATAGTATGCCTCAACACTAAACCTTCTCACTCTCCAACTCCTCCTCCAGAGCAGGGAACTTTTTTGTTTTGTTTTGTTTACTGTCACATCTCTTGCAATCCGAACCAGGCCTGACTCACGATAAGCATTCCATATAAATATTTGCTAGCTGTCCCACAAAGACTCCATATTTCTGAAGCACAGAATTTAGTGGTGCAGAAGAAACAACACGACATTATTTTGAAAATCAGAAATTGTGAACTATATGGGCATCTTTAAAAATGCTTTGATGATTCAGATTAGAGTTAAATACATTGATTCAATTTTGGAAAAAAAAAGCCTACAGACAAAATCACAACAGAGTAAAATTATTTCAGGAGTGTGAAGAGAGATCTTCTGTCAAACCAGGTACTTTTAAAACTATACCACCGACTCAACAGGCTCCCAGCTTTGAAATGAAGAATGTTTGCTTCCCACCAATATTTTTATTACTGCTGAACAAGTGATTTACTTACTGGATAAGGTACAAGTTTTAGTAAAAAACTCTCCTTTCAGCACTGATAATGTTGAAAGGAGAATTTCAGTTTTTGAGGCTGGTTTAATACAAGCCTCTAGGATGAGGACATACCCTAATTGTCCCTTATTGGACAAATGGGAGTTAAAGCTATTCCTGCTGACATCATTCATTCTTTGGGATTCTTGAACCTTAGTGTTTAGTGTTTGGGCCCAAGGGACATGTATAATTGCACAATTCTGCAGTAATGAGATCTATTTCTATAAAACCCATGAGAATATCCGAGTTGTTATTTATAGATATGCCATAACATTTCAGAAAGCATGTAGCTCACATTCTCTCAGACATTCAGTAATAAATTATGATATGTGTTTCAACATAGCTTATTCCCCACCAGTTTTGAATTTCTAGCAGACTGGACACATTCTCATGATTCTTGAAGGAAAAGGAAATACACATTTATTATGCATGTACTGTGGGCTTCTTGCTAAGTATGTTATCTGCAGTTTCATTTAATCCCTAAAACTGCAATGAATGAGTAAATTTAATGAGAAAACAGATTCTATTCTTTCGCAGAGAAGACTGGAGAATCAGGACTCAGTAAGATGAAGGAACTGCCTATTCTTATCCCATTGACATCTTTCCATGATTTAGTTTCAAAGGACAACGTATTTTACTTTATGATCAAGAGAGTTGGATGGAGCATTGCATATATCCATTGATCAATTATGCAATTAAATTGGTCACAAGATTTCCATAGAAACCGCACATTTGAGTTGTTTATAAACGCCAAGACCTAGAAAAAGGTTATGGGGCAGGCAAACCTAGGGGTTCCTGAAAGGTATTCTTAAATTTTCTATAGAGTAATTCATCTGACTTTGTTTCACTGACACTTGGTAATGCTTGGTGAGTTGGAGGGAGGAGGTGGAGGGCCCATTTCCCATTCTCCACTCTTCAGAATGAATTCCCTAATACTAGAGCATATTTTACAAACACCCAGGTTGTACTTTTTCAGATAAAACCCTAGGACAATGAAATCCATTTTCCCCCAAACAGTATAAATTCTGAATTAATCTTGATAAGTTAGAAAGAGAAAAAAATCCCCAAGATTTTACTAAGCCACCATTAAGGATCTGAATTGCTGAATTGCTTGCTTTCTGTGAGTACATTATGGTTAGAGAGACATTAATTTTCTTTTATTTATAAAACCCACGTTATGGTCTAATGATCACATTTATTGCTATATGTGTAAGTTCAAAGAAGTTATGTATAAATGATCTGATAGATAAAAGGACTGAAAAGGAAAGGGAATAGGGATTATGGAAGTGTGAAATTAAAATTTCAATATATAAATAAATTTGAGAAATAGTGTCTTTCATTTGGAGAGAGGGAGAAAAGAAGTTTCACTGGTTGGGAATCTAAAATTAGGCCCTCAAAATACAATCTGTATGATATTTGATAGGAAAGAGTGTATGAGATTCTCATTCCAGGTGCATCTTTTCAATATTTCCGTAACAGCTCTTTGCAATAGCCAGAAGTTCCTTGTCCTTGCTGAAGAAATACGGAAAATGAAGTTAAAACCTTTCCCCATGAAATCCTGAGATGAATCTTTAGACAAGATGAAATATGGAGAATGTAATACTGATCCAAGACATGGCCAGAGACCTTCTAAATAAAAGAGTAGAGGAAAAAGACCAAGACTGTGTTTCTGTATTGGTAAACTTCAAGGAGGATCTGACATGAGATCTCCTCTCTGTTATCCAGATATTTGGCATTTTATCGGGAAATGCTTAGACTGAACCAAAAAGGGTGAGGTATGTGGATTCCTTTGTTTGAACGAACTATAATATGACATACTTGCCATCAATCATCTTTTCATTTGCCTTATGATTCATTCATTAATCCATATAATTAATTAGTTCTATAATATATTAATTAAAAAACATTAAATATTACCTAAGATGAAAAAAGATAGTTATATTTTCTTATTTAATTATTAAAGAGATTTTTTTAAAAAAAGAGTTTAAATTTTTACCCCCAAGTTACTTTACAAACTAATGGATCTTTAATCAATAGCTGACCTGTGAGGTAACTTGTTTTGGCTAGGTTTAAAAAGAAATGTCCCAGGTGAGTAAAATTTGACTTAGTTTTACTTCTCATTAAAAGTTTCCTTAATGCTATTTAAAACAAATCAGTGACAAATTGATTTAGTAACAGCCAACTCATTAACATGATGCTCTGAAATAATTTCATCTACCTTCAAAAATTGTGAAAAACTTTTAGTGTGTCTTTGCAGTCACTTGCCTAATCTCTAAATGCACCATATTAGTCTCTAATGCTCTAAATTAAACTATAACTCAGTAGTAACAATAATAGCTATTATTTAATGAGTGTGTCATATATGCAAGGCTCTATGCTAAGTATACTTTATCTAGATATAAAATCTCATTCAGTCTTATTCAATCCTTACCAACAATCTTATAATAAAGCAATTTTCTTATATTTAAGATCTTTTAATAAAACCTTAAATAACTAATCATAAATACACACACATACATATAAAATTTATGTGTGTGGGTTTTGAAGACAGACTTGCTCTCCTCTCTCTTTTCACTTCATAGTGAGTAGATAAAAAAATACGCCTTTAGAAAATATTTGTTGAATTAAAGAAAATGTAATTTCTTGTGTTTTCCCAAGGAAAGAGTTTTTTTGCTTTTGTTTTTTGGCATGGGCAGGCTCCAGGAATCGAACCTGTGTCTCTGGCATGGCAGGTGAGAACTCTGCCACTGAGCCACCATCACACTACCCCCAAGGAAAGAGTTTTCATCACACATTTTACCTTTTGAAAACTTAACTTTGAAGACACTAGGGATGAACAGGTATTGGAAATATTTACCCCAACTAAGACATGTGGATCGACTCATCTCTGTCATCTTGGGGCAGAGGGAGGCTAGTAGAAAGATAGATTGGAAGGAGGTTTGTGGGTTTGGTGGGAAGGGAAAATTAGTAATTTTGGTGAATATGATCTTTGTTCTCATTGGGCTATAAAAATAAAGAAATAAGAAAAGCAAGATACAGTGAATTTGTCAGTCCTCCTTTCCATGTCTGAGCTACAACAACCTCATATGACAGTGGTCACTGACAAGTGACATTTTGAGCTGAGGGCACCAGCAAGCTTGGTATAGACACAAGAGAAAGGAGGGTCATGGTGAAGCGCAAGCTCCTAAAAGAATGCTGCCTTGTTTTCTGTGCATTTAAAGCCTTGACTTATTAGAACGTTCAGTTGTCAGTTGGAACCTTGTCCACACTGCTTACTTCCCAGGTGATCCCTGACACTCTGTTATGGCCGTGGTGTGCTGGATAGAGATAGGAGGGCTATGAAATGACAGACAAAGACTCTGCGAAAAGCATCTCCTCTCTACAGCTATGGGATTTGTTTTGGAGTATCCATTCACTCCAGGAACCATCACTATCAAGTAGAGTCACACATGCAGCAGGTTAAACAGGCTTCACTCCTCCCCTTCTGGAGCTCACAATAAAAACCAGACAATAGTTGTGACAAATGCAATGGGGCAAACAGATGCACAGCTGTATAAATAGAGAAGTACAACAAATTAGAGAATTTTGGTATGAGCTATTAGTGCATATGCAGTTCATGTGCTGGAAATGAAGATGAAATTCTGCAGGTTGTAGAGAACTTGTGGGAGTCTGTGTGAGGGACACAGAAGGAGAAGGGGTCATGGTGTCCTGCTTATTTCAGTTAGGAGGGAAAGAAGCTTTCCTTTGGAGGGGGGTACACTTTTCCTTCAGAGGTACCTATTCTGAGGGCACATGTATTGTTACTTAGCTCTAGGTCCTTTTTAAGACATTAGGTTGTAACCAGCTTAGATAATGAAAATAAAAAAGTACTAAGCAGGGCATAACTTGCAAGAGATATTTCATAAGTTTTCTTTCCACTGGAAATCAGGCTAAAAAACAAAATAAAAAGCAGAATGTATTATAATTGTACATTCCACTTCAAACCAACTAGCACATGCCAACTGATTTTCCAAGGAGATGACTACTTTGGGTAAAGTTTATTTATATACATATATATATATTTCCATTTCTTTAAACTCTTTATTACCTTCTGAATCCATTCCACCTATAGTTTTTATTTATTCAGACTGCACATAATTAGAAATAAGTTTGATAATAAATTTACAAAGCTTTTGAACCTGCATATTTTTCCTAATGACAATATCCATGAAAGGGAGAAGAGACAGAGATACTATAAAATAATGGAGGAAGGGAAGAAATTTTTCAACAATATTCTTAACTGCTAAACAATGCCAGGAGTGTGTTAGTTAGTAACCAGTTATGAACATTTGATGATTATAAATGCTATTTATATATTTTTAAGGAGCAGCATTTGTTGTCACCATGTAGCATTTACTGCCTTTGATATCCTAAACATTGTCAGGAATTTATCTGGAATTGCAAAATTCAGCTGAAAGGGAATTCCAGGCAGGTCTCTACCTCAACCATCCTGGACTGATAGGTATCTCTCTTCTTAAATATATCCAGATAGGGAATTTGTAAACTTCCCCAGGAATCTTTTCCAGGGTTTATAAAACCTTCGCTGCCAATAAGATCTTTCCATCTAACTTAAATTCCTTTGGTTGTAATCTAAATTCATTTCCTCTTCTTTCCTAATTAGAGAGGGGAGTACCCTGCGATCGCCGTCCCTTTATACAGCTGTGAAATACACACCTCAGGCTTCTTCTGGGACACATACAGTTTCCATTTCAGATGCCATGGATTTAAAATTTTTTTTTTTCCTTTTTACTTTGGTCTCTTGCTTTTTTACTCAAGATAGACTGCTAAGATTCCTTAAAATTGGGAATTTCCATAATTGATTTCATGAAATTCATTCTATAAATGTTGACATGTCAATATGTCTCATTTCTCTGGTTCTAGTAAGATCATTTATTAGGTCATAAAAAAATAAGAGCATATTATACTTTACACTTGATGCTTCCATAAGTGTATCACCATGGATAAGAATATCTTAAAATTCTTAAAATGCTGATGGCCATTTCTTAGCTCTCAACATTTTGGGCAAGCAATTAACCTTTAGATATCACAAAGAGATGATTGCCTTGCTGTTCTCAACTATAAAATGAGGAGATGGACAAATTTATTTTAAGGTTTCATCCACCTTTAGTATTCAACAACCCTATACCTTTGTTCTAAGTAGTCCTCTGCAAGAAAGGACCAGCAGTTTTCCTTTAACTATCATTATTTTTACTCCAAACGCCTGTCCTAGTGGTCAATGTGCGTTATTATGTCACTTATTTCTCAAGCGAGAATCTTGAAATTATATTCAAAATGTTTTATTGAGGTAAAATTACATATTTTAATATAAATCCTCTCATGTACTTACTCTTTCTTATATAACATGTAAAGTCAAAGGATGCAAATTTAGAACTCAATGAGTTTTTACATATGGGCTAACTTATTTTTTAGTTTATTATTGCCTGAATATGTAAAGCCACTGATAGCATATATGACTGTTTATATTAAGTAGAATTTAGCCCACTAGAAAAGAGGTTACAATTCTCAATCTTCTCCATCCATAAGGATATGTTGTCAATCTTTTATGCCGTAGGATCTTTTTAAGCACATGCTAACAAAATTAGCCTTTAGAGAATATAATGAAACAAATAATTCCCTTGAAAAGATAATTCTTTTATTTGAAACACTTAACTAGTATGGATTTTTTTAATTAGAGAAGTTGTGGGTTTAAAGAAGCATCATGCATTCAGTAACAGGGTTCCCATTTATCATACGATTATAAACACCTTGGATTGGTGTGGTACATTTGTTAAAATCAATAAAAGCACATTTTTATAATTGTACTATTAATTATAGTTCATGGTTTAACTTAGGGTTCACTGTGCTGTATAGTTCCATGAACTTAAAAATTAAATTTTAATTCTATTAACATATATACAACCTAAAATATCCCCCTTAAATGACATTCAAATATATAATTAAGTGCATTCACAGTGTTGTGTGCCTTAACTCTCTGATCCCTACCCCCTTCCCATCCCCCGGCAACCTATATTCTAGATTCTGATTCTATGAGTTTGCTTATTCTAATTATTTCATACCCATGAGGCCATACAGTATTTGTCCTCTTGCATCAGTCTTATTTCACTCAACATGATGTCTTTAAGGTTTTTATAACTTTCATATTATTAAAATAATTCCAAAAAAAGCAGGGTATTGAAATAAGTCCATGGCAGAAATATTTTGGGGATGGATATTTTCTCCTGGGATTATCTGTTAAGTGATCAATTTTCATTTCTTTCCCTTTAAACTTTTGCTGAACTCTGAATTAAGCATCAAAGGACACATAAAGTTTAGCCACATCATCACCCTCGCTCAAAAAGCCCAGCGTCTGCTAAAATATTCTCAAGGGTTTTATAACAGCCATGGATATTTTACTGTGCTGTTTTGCCTTTTCAAGCATCAGCCTGGCCTTTCCTTGCCCCATCTCTTGAGGACACACTTTCCTTTAAAGTCATTTTCTGCTTGACTTAAAAAGTGTACTTTATCAAGACTAATTGGTAATTAAACAAGGGAAATCTGAATTTAATCATACTCCAGATATCAAAATGGGATGAATAATTGCATAAACCTGAGTCACTCTTCTGTTGTAAGGTTTTGGGCAATTTATTTTCTGGCTCAAACAACAAATCTGACTAGGTTTTAAGCTGTTCACCTTTGCGTCTCCCTCTCCTTTTTTCTTCTTTCCTTTGCACTCCTATGGCCACCAACATGCCCCACTCTTCCCCTCTCCTTGGCCCTGTCCATCTAGGCTGTGGTGTTAGCTTTTGTGTTAACTCATCACAAAGCAAGACACACTGGACACACTGGCTGGCTGACTTGTCTGCTTATCAGTCAGCTGACATGTTTATGCTTCTTCTAATGTTTTTGTCCCTACATAACATTTGTACTTTTTGACCAGTAGGAGTGTCTTCTGGCTATCACCCAACTTGATATTGGAGTTGATGGTGAGCAAGGGGGTAGAATTCTGGCATTTTCTCTATCTTTAATGCAACTCCCTAGATTATGAATGGATTGGAAAATGCTCTCAACTACTCTTTTCATGTTCTCATTCTTTTCTTTTCTTCTAATTTACCACTCCTCTTTTGCTCCTTGTTTAGCCATTCCCCCCTTTTCTCCCTTATTCCTCTCACCATATTGAAAGTATAAAGCAGAGAGGGCAAAAGAGGGAGTAACAGAATCATTTGCCAATATTTCCTTCTCCTATTTGTTCTGGTTCTCAGAAACTCCTCACCATCCTTTTAAGCTCTTGACTTAATGTTTTTTTTTCCAGTTTCAAATAAAAAAGCAAAGATTACTTTTTCTTAGCTCACAGTCCAGTACTATGTCTTAGTATTTTTTCACTAGGTTTTGAAAACATGTCTTGTTGTTTAATTTTCCTAATATACTAGCCTTAAGTAGCTCATTCTGCAATGATAAGCAATTTACACATGCCTCACAGTGATAGAAAAGACCGTTTTAGTTTAAGTTGTCTCTGTTACTTATGCCAGCACATTATCATTTATGTGAAAGGGCTGTTTTTTGCTGAATATGATTCCCTTGAAATTCCTGTTGAAGATCTGTATCTCATTATTGTCCTCATCTAATATTATCTGCCTTAAATTCTGAGAAAGAAAATTTCAAATTGGGTCCACAAAGTTCAGGATAGCTTTGGTCTAAGAGATGCCTGTTGTTTAAAAGACAGTCAAAGATAGGCCTGAGTTTGAAAACCATGGATGATAATTCTAGCAAGGTGCAAATATGCAAACGCATACCAGCGTTGACTTAGCTCATAGCAATGTGTGAATTTTGAGAACATAGTGGGATGGATGAAGGCCACTTCATCCATCCCATTATGATCACTCCAGAGTGATCATTCTAAAGCCCATGTCTGAGTGACTTGGGTGAGTACTGCTTAAGTAATTTAAATGAACTCCTTGCTCTTAAGATTAAGTCCAGGTCCCTATTTCTGCACTCACAACCCAGGCAATTTCTTCACCTTCCTTTCTTCTCTTCTTCCCACCCCTTCACTTTAGCTATATTGAACTACGTGCAGTTAAATGAACTCATCATGTTTTCTCAGTCTCTGGATTTGCTTTATGCTGTTTCCCTTAATTTGACAAACAACTAATGCTTACTTATCTTCACATTTCAGCCTGAATGTCATTTACCCCAGAAAGTCTTCTCTGTTCCCTTAAGTTTTGATTAGGTGTTATTCATATCTGCTCCCCTATAACCTGTCCTACCCCAGCAGAGCAATCACTCTGTATAGGAACTACCTGTTGACTTCTCTGCCCTCTCTTAAATCTCTTCCCCTACTACTGAATAAGATTTTTAGGTTGGGGCTCTATATTGTTCATGGTTACAATCTGAGAATCTAACACAGTGTTTGCCAAATTGTAAGGCTGTCATGAGGAGTAAATCAAACTATTCAATCATTCAATAATCATTTATTGAGAGCCTTCTATTGGCCAGGCACTCTTCTTGGTGTTTGAAACTTATAAATCAATCAAAACAGTTTTTTAAAAAATTATGTATTTGCTAATATAGATACAAATTGCTCAGCACAGTGCCTGATGTATGATAACCCTTAGCTAATATGTATTGATTGCCTATTATATGTTACATACTTAAGGGTTTTTAATGTGTTATCTCATTTAATTTTACAACAAATCTCCGAGTTAGTTCTATTATTGCCCCTATTAATAAGTGAAGAAACTGAAACACAAGGATGTCATGTAATTGACCTATAAAATTACCAAGTTATGGGTCCAGATTTCAAACTCAAATTGACTCCTGAGTTCAGACTTTCTTTCTACTATATTTCCTTACATTTAGCTATTATGATGCTGATCATTATTATTGTCTTGAGATGCTCAATTAATATTCTAATTAAGTAAGAAATCTTTTGCTAAGATATATCTACTACCACTTTCATATTTATATAATGAAGTGGATATATTCTGGTCTAATAAGTAAGCAACTGCATTTTTAATAATTTTTGCTTATAGAGTTCATCATTCATCTTTCATCACATGGATTCCATAAAAATTTTTACTCCAGGAAAATGTTTCACTAGTAAGATCAGGTGTTATTTCCAGAAACTGATGTTGCAGGGGTGTAAATCTCATTCAGAAATACGTATCAGTCACTTGGGCAGTCTCAATTAGACTTTCTCTGCATTTCAAAGAAAAGAGTATAAGATGGGATGAGAAGTAGCCTATCTGCATTCCTTCTCTGCCATCTACTAATTAGTTCTAATTTTTTCGAAACCTCAATCAAATGTATCATTTTCAGTCTTTTTATTAGCTTTTGTGGACTGCTAGGACTTAACAAAGAGTGGTTAGAGAAACAAGAAAATGTTTGTTCTCCTCTCTACGCCCTCCTCCCATTAACTGAGTAGTAATTGTGTAACTCCTACGAGTTTATGGATCACAGTATTCTGCTCCACAGCAGTTAGGTGAACCCAAGACATGGTACTTGTCTTCAAGGGGCCATCAGTCTAACTGGGGAGACAAGATGTACATAAGGGACAATGGGGAGAATATCATACACAATAGATAACTAGGGTCTCAGTTATGTGGACCCGTTTTAGGCACTACAGGAATTCAGAAGAAAAAGATACTCATGAGGGTCAGAGAAGTAAGGGAAGACATCATGGAGGAGATGGGAATTAGATGGGGTCTTGAAGAATGTTTAAGAGTTTAAGACACCAAGGGGAGATGGGCGGTGACTGTACATGGGGAACGGTTTGACAATGGAATGGATGTGCGTGTGATGGTAAGGACACAGGTCTGGCTAGAACAGAAGGAACATTTTGGAGACTAATGAACAATGTATATGTTCATGTAGCATAGGGTATCTGTGGTAGATTTAATCAGGTGCCCACACAGATATTCAAGTCCTAATTCCTGTTCCTGTGGGTGTGAATTTACCTGTAGATAGGATCTTTGAAGATCTTAATAAGATGAGGCCAAAGTGAATCAGGGTGGGCCTTAACATGGTATGACTGGAGTCCTGATAAGCAAAGGAAATTTGGACATGAAGACATAAGCTATAAGTTGAGACAGAAAGAGACAGTCACTGTGTGATTGAGGCTGAGATTAATTATATTGCCAGCAAGCCATCACCTGAATGCTACAGTCTATGGAGAAGGGAGGGCTTGCCAATACTTTGATTTTGGACATTTAGCTTCCAAAACTATGAGTCAATACATTTCTTTTCTTTAAGTCAACCAGCTGTAGTATTTTATTATAGTGGCCCTGGCAAATTAATACAGTATCCTTGAACAATAAACAAAATGATAAATGATCGATCTCTGTTACTAGTCTGTGATTCTGGGCAAGTCAATCTCTCTGAAGGGTCACCATTATTTAAACAGTATAAGAACTCTCACTAGAACAGGAGAGGTTTTAATTTTTAAACCTAATTGGGACTTGGGTCTTTTCTGATGTTAATCCACTGCCAAGTTGCATGACCTTGTAAACGTTACTTGACTTAGTTTGAGCCTCAGTTTTCACATCTGTAAATACTAGAGATTGAACCATTTGACTTCTCAAAGTGCATTAAGCTACAAAGGTTCTTATTTCATGAGTCCTTTGGCATTTATTTTGTACCAATGTAATCTTTTATGATGGATGAACTAGAATAGATGTTCAGACTAAACGCAACTAACAGCCTGGGTTTCTCTTAAATAGATTGGTCTAAGTGGTATGCTGGATATGTCATACATTTATGGGGTTATGAGCAGTCAAATCACAAGATCAAAGATGTTGAGGCTAAAATAAGCCTTGCCAGAAACAGAGTGAAATGGAGAATAGTAATCACTCAGCTACTACATACAGATGGAGTGTTGCTGCCGCTGCTGCTAATAATGAATAATATTTTCTATTGACTGAATACTTACTTTATATCAGGAATTTTACATGTAGTATGTACTTTAGTATGATCTATACAACAACCCTAATGTAAATGTTATCTTCTATTTATAGCTCAAAAAATGGAGGTTTGATGACTTTCCCAAAGTCCACTTTCCACTTAACTCATCAGTGGCAGGGCTGAAATTCGAGTCCAGGTCTGATCCCACACAAAACCTGTGCATTTTTCACTAGATAATGTTGCCTCCTTGTTCAATAAAAGATTCAGGGGTATAAAGTTGCTAAAACTTAACAGAGGTCCTGATTCCATACAAGATCTGCAAAATTCTTAATGTGTAGGAAAGGCTGAAAAATTAGGCCCATTGGAAATAATTAGGATTTTGAATTTCCCCATAGTTAGACCAGAGAGTCAAATATGGCTGGAATTTAAAAGGGACTGAATACTTTTATGACTAATCATAGCATTTGTAGTCATGAATACTGAGACAAAATAGGACCAAAAGCAAGCTTTATGGTCAAACACTCAGATCAAGGGGTTAGCAAAATACTTCTTCCTAAGTTCAAATGTCATGCAAAGAAATGTTGAGGAATGACTGCAATTATAGGCTGTGCTACTAATAAGTGTTCTGGGAATGTCATGAGTCATCTGACAGATCAGGAAGGTCACCGACTACATTTTCTGTCTGGGTTTCTATTTTATTCAGCATTGGTGACAAGGTGTGCTGATTGAAATTCTTATTGAATAAGCTTTCTTTTCGTAATATACTTTGGAACAGGCATAGAAAAAATTCCACTGCGTCAGCCTTAGTAAATGAATCTTTGTATTATCTTCAGGGAGTCAATGAATTTGAATTTTGGTTCTAATCATTCTGATGGAATGTTTGTCTTAGAAGTAATTTTTTTCAGTGCAACTTCCTGGGTGCTTTTTCAAGATGGTGGCCTAATGAATGAAATTTCACAGGCTGTAGGAATTCAGATAAACAGGATACTTTCCAACCAACTTGAAAATTGGAATCTGGAGGAAGTCGTTTGCATACATTCATGCACCAATTAATTGTATCAATAAATCTACTAAGAGGATTACTACTCTATTCTGCACGAGGTTACTTCTGGCCCTATAATTACCAACCTGTATATACAGGAGTACAGTAAACTGAGATGTGGGACACCAGAGCTTCATCTGGACTCAAATCGGCATCAGAAAGCAAGCAATTTGCTGATTACAAAATCTTCCACCTTTAGATGAAAAGAGTTATACTGGTGTGAAGTGTAGTCATTTTAATGAAGGCATAAGAAGTGCTGCCGAATGAATGCACATGACCTTTTAATTCTCTCTCACAGACAGAATTTAATATGGAAATACAATAGCCTTTTCAGAGAAATAATCTCCAGGAATCCACTAGTCTTTGCAGATTGGTCTAGAGAGTAAACATAATAGGTCCCCACCCTCCTCACCTCTTTTATCATTTGCACTAACTAATGACACAATCAAGTGGCTTCTATTAATGGGAGGACAGTAAAATCAAAATGCAGGTCTGTGTCAATTTATTTTTGATCCCAGGTAGAATTATTCTCTCCTTACTAACAATTTATGAAGCTCTGATTCCAACAATTTTCTGTTTGTTCTGAGGCTGGAGGCTATCATTAAATACATAAGCACTGAGAACATAGATAGCCTCTTGCATTTTAGGAAAAAATGGAATAAAATGGAGACCAGTTAACAAGACTTGCTCTACTTCTGTATCCATATATTAGGGTTATTCATGGGGAACTAGTCTCAGGAAATAACATCACTATTCACCTAGTCACTTAGGCCAACTACCTCAGAGTCCTTCTTGATTCTTTTCTTTCCTTTCCTTTCTTTTTTCTCTCTTCCTCATGCAAAAACATTTTTTAATCTGTATATTTAGTCACTATCATTGTACACTCTAGGTGTTCCTAGATTATACTATCTCAGTCTTTATTGTCTATCTTTCCTTGTGGTTTCATATGTGACCCCAGCCCTCCTCCCTCTATCATTCTCACATTCAGCTTTAATCAGTGTACTTACATTATTGTGCTACAATCAGATAGCATTGTGCTATCCATTTCTGAATTTACAGTCAGTCTTGTTGCACAATCTGTATCTCTTCAGCTCCAATTACCCAATCTCTACCCTGATTTCTATCTCCTGATTACCTCTGTTCTTAACTGAAATTCTCCAAGTTCACTCATTAATGTTAGTTCATCTCAGTGAGACCATACAGTATTTGTCCTTTTGTTTCTGGCTAATCCCACTCAGCATAACATTCTCAAGGTCCATCCATGTTTCATGACTTTATTCTGTCTCACAGTGCATAATATTCCATCATATGTATAAACCACAGCATGTTTAGCCACTCATCTATTGATGGACATTTGGGCTGTTTCCATCTTTTGGCAATTGTAAATAATGCTGCTATAAACATTGGTGTGCCAATGTTTGTGTCTGGATCATATGGCAATTCTATATTTAGCTTCCTGAGGAGTCACCGAACTGCCTTCCATAGTGGTTGTACCATTTGACATCCCCACCAACAGTGGATAGATGTGCCTTTTTCTCCACATCCTCTCCAACACTTGTCATTTTTTGTTTTTTTTGGTAATGGCCATTCTG
Organism: Tamandua tetradactyla; assembly: GCF_023851605.1. Classification (NCBI taxonomy): domain Eukaryota; kingdom Metazoa; phylum Chordata; class Mammalia; order Pilosa; family Myrmecophagidae; genus Tamandua; species Tamandua tetradactyla. The sequence goes on from NC_135336.1 coordinate 48,581,622, forward strand.
GTGGATGTGAGATGATATCTCATTGTGGTTTTGATTTGCATTTCCCTAATAGCCAAGGAAGTTGAGCATCTTTTCATGTGCCTTTTAGCCATTTGTATTTACTCTTCTGAGAAGTGTCTGTTCATGTCTTTTGCCCATATTTTAATTGGGTTGTTTGTTTTTTTGTTACTGAGTTGAACAATAAAAATGACTTTATATATTCTGGATACTAGACCCTTATCTGATATGTTGTTTCCAAATATTGTCTCCCATTGTGTAGTCTGTCTTTTTACTTTCATGACAAAGTTCTTTGATTCATGAAAGTGTTTAATTTTGAGGAGTTCCCATTTATCTATTTCTTTCTTCAATGCTCAAGCTTTGGGTGTAAGATTTAAGTAACTGCCTCCTATTACAAGTTTTATAGGATATTTCCGTACATTTTCTTCTAAAAGTTTTATGGTCTTAGCTCTAATATTTAGGTCTTTGATCCATTTTTAGTTAATTTTTGTATAAGGTATAAGATATGGATCCTCTTTCATTCTTTTGCTTATGGATATCCAGTTCTCCAAGCACCATTTATTGAAGAGACTGTTCTGTCCCAGGTGAGTTGGCTTGTCTGCCTTATCAAAGATCAATTGCCCATAGATGAGAGGATCTGTATCTGAACATTCTATTCAATTTCATTAGTTGGCATATCTATCTTTATGCCAGTACCATGCTGTTTTGACCAGTGTAGCTTTGTAATACACCTTAAAGTCAGGTAGTGTGAGACCTCTGACCTCATTTTTCTTTCTCAAGATATTTTTAGCTATTCAGGGCACTCTGCCCTTACAAATAAATTTGGTTATTGGTTTTTCTATTTCTGCAAAGTAAGTTTTTGGGATTTTAATTAGTGTTGCATTGAATCTATAAATCAATTTAGAATTGACATCTTAACCATATTTAGTCTTCCAAGCCATGAATACAGTGTGCCCTTCCATTTATTTAGGTCTTCTGTGATTTCTTTTAGCAATTTCTTGTAGTTTTCTTTGTATAGGTCTTTTGTATCCTCAGTTAAATTTATTCCTAAATATTTTATTCTTTTGGTTGCAATTCTTTAATTTCCACATCTAATCCATATAAGACCAGGCAGTTCTACCTCAAAATATATCCCTATTATATTCACTTTTCACTGTCTCCTCTACTAGTCTAAGTCATCATCATTTCTCACATGTTTACAGCAGTCTCTTAATTGTTCTTTGTGACCACTTTTGTACTCCACACTTGTGTCTCATTCTCCCCACAACAGCCGGGTGGATTCATTAACATTATAAATCAGATCATGTTACTCCCACACCCAAACACTCCAACGATTTTTTTTTTTTGATGCATTCGGGATAATATCCAAGGTCCTTTTAGTCTAGATAGCCTTATATGAACTTCCAACTCGTATACCCAACTAAATAGGACTCATTTTCCTAAACCAATGAACTTTCTGTTCCTTGAACATTCCAAGCTTATTTATGCCCCAAAGACTTAGTGTTTATTTGTGCTCCTTTGTTCCGGAACATTCTTCTTTTGGATTTTTTCCTTATTCAGATCTTAGCTCAAGTGTCATTTTCTCAGAGGATCTTCTCTGTGCAAAGTGGTTCCTACTTTCCCATGTCACTATCTATGCTATTCTCCTTTTTATTCTTCATGACAGTTTGTTAACATCTAAAACATTTTGTTTATTTATTTGTTTTCCTGTTTATTGTCTTTCCCCCACTATATTTCGAGCTCTGTTAGAGTAGGAACTTTGCCTTGTTCAATGCTGAACTTCAAGAACCTGAAAATCATGCCTCAAATATCTATTGAATGCATGAATGGATGGATGATGGATGGATGGATGGATGGATGAGTAAATGGATGGGTGCATAACTGGAAATAGGTTCCTGGGACTACTGTCAAGAAACATAAAGGGAGCTACCCCCATGAGTCCTCTGTTTACTTGAGAATCGGGAAACTTTGTAGGATAGGCTCTAGAAAATGCTTCCTTCTAGCCAGCAAGTCCTAATCCCTATCCTTTACTTTCACAGTGAAGGGCACCCTTGGGGAAAATAGAATGTAATACCCTGTTCCTGACTTTGAGGTGAGTCAAGTTTTAGAAAGTCCAGTAGAGCACTAATTCAAACACAGATACTCTAGATGTAAATAAAAGATAGGATTACTTACATTATTGCTACCATGTAGTGGTTTCTGGGCCCCATAATCATAAATGCATGTGCTTTTAGACATGTCCAGGGATATGTCATTGTCTCATGTTTAAAAATTGAAAGTCAGAATTTGTCACTCAGCTATATCTATGTTTAGGCTCCCAACTGGATGTGTTTTCCATTTGTTCTGATTTTAAGTGTCAACTTGAAGATATGTCCCAACTTCCCATTTCTCCTCTCCTCTGACCAGTACCTCAAGCTCTCAACATTTTGTTTTCATGAAGAAAAACAAGTTAAAACAGCTTCTTTCCTTAAGCTAAATCCTCCAAAGGCCAGTCCAGGACAAGTTATTTCTCTTTGTGTAGCCACATACTGTATTTCAAAAGAACAATGTTAAAATTTCTTTTAATTGTATTTTCTTCACAAATCCACTCCCAAAGCTGGTAATACTCTTAAACAGTAAGCCATGTAATTACAAAGGCAACTTTTTATTCAAGCTCTACCACTGCTCCTTGAGGGAAGGATTAAATAGGGCTCACACAGCCAGCCGGCAGGGTGCTTAACTCACGAGAGGTTGCCCAGTGCCCAGGATCAACGGCTGAAAGAAGGTTTTAGAGAGAAAGTACTGAAGGTCTTAATTGATGAAGGTTTCAAGTAACCTTGCTATAAGAGTTTACAGCTTTATTCTGTAGAAGTTGGTGGATTCTGTTTTAGAAGGTGCTAAACCAATTGCCATTTAAAAAGCAGTTAGCTTTACTGATTTATCTCTTCCTTAGTCTGTTTGACATCTGGTATCTAGCAAATTCCTGGGGTAGCAAAAAAGAAGAACTATTCCCTGCTCTAATTCCATCTTAAAACTTAAAGACGTTGCACATGGGACATGAAAAGACTTTATCAGTATAGAAGGGGCCGCTCTTGAGTAAGTTCAATGTAATTCATGAATGTACATTTTGGTTCTACCCTTACTCTTGGCGTGAACTTGGGCATGTTACTTGAATTTCTCTATTCCTCAGTCTCCTTAACTGTAAAATGGGGACACTTATAAGAAGTTACTCTCAGGCTATAATCAGAATCAATTGAAATAATATTTATAAAGCACATAACAGAGGCCTGGCACAAAACAAGTGCTCCATTAGTATCAGCTACTATTATCAGCGTTCTTCTTATTATTTGCATCCTTGCTCAGGTTGGAACAGTTGTTCTCAATAGTGCTGAGATTTTTTCTTACTCAATAGTTAAGTCACAAAGCATCCAAAGTCACCTATTTGGGCAACCACCTGTCCTGGTTTGCCAGGACTGAGGGATTTCTAGGGATGAGGGGCTTTTAGTGCTAAACAAGGAAAGATATAGGCTGTCTTGGATGGTTGGTTAGTTCACCTTTGGAATAGAGTCTTATGCCTGATTTCCAATTCTGTGGGTTCTTCCTCAGACTATGTAATTACTCAAAAAAAAAAAAAAAAGCCAGTCACATTTGAGGTTCTGGAAAATCTTTAGATCTCTTTCCTTATGTCACCTCTGCAGACGGGGGGCAAAAGGCAGTGTTGTGTTTCATATTCCAAGAGAAAGAGGTTTTCTTTAGGTATTCTCAGCTGCTAGGTTTTCAATTTGGGGCTTATAAATCATGGGCACGGATGTCCAGCAGGCTGGGAGGTGGACCATGGAAAAGAATCAGGATAAACTGAAATGACTTTTGCCATTGGTTTGGCCAGTACACCTTGCCAAGTGGTTTTTCCCTCAATTTTAAACAGATCAGTGTTATAAGGGGAAATGTACTCCATATGTTGCTGATACCTTTACCCTCAATTCACAAAAATGCCATCTTCTTAGAGAGGCAGCAGGGTTTCCAGGAATTGTTTGGAAACTTTCTCTTCAAAGAAAGTACAATTTGAATAGTTACAAATAACTCCATTTTATTCTTCATGGTTCTTGGTGGGGAAAATAAGATCTGATTTTGGTTTCTTTCCCAAATAGCCTTAAAAATATTCTCTCCTAACCTTTTAAAATTCCCATTCCAACGTATGACTTTATCCCTTTCCCAAGAGTACAGGTTTTATATTTTGTTCACTTCCAAGTTTACCTGAATTTAATAGAGGTCAACAAAAATTTGAAAGGCTCAAGTATTTTTATTAGTGGAAAGAAAAGTCACAAACCAAGAGCATTGCTTCTACTTATTGATAGCATCAAAATGTTTTTTTTTTTTTCAACCAGTTAGGAGACATAAATCATCATTAGGAAGGTAGATAGGTAGAAAACATTATCCCTACTTTGCTGTTTGATTTCTTTTCTTGAAAACTTTCTGTTAAAAAAGAACCATCACTGCATTGCTTAATCTTATAATCCTCTCTATCCCATATCCTTTTCCTCTGCTCTGAAAGTAAAATTTACCTGTTTTTCCATGACCCCCATCAATTTGCCTCTAAGCTCTGGCGTGGTTCAGTTTGTCACTAGTCTGAAGTTCAGACAGGCCTGAAATCATTTGCCATTTATCAGTCAGGGCTTCCACCCCCACCTCCCCCAGGTATTAGGTCACCTCCATTTGTTTTTCTGGTAAGAACTGGCTTGCTTTGCAAGGCTGGAAGACAGATTGGTTCAACACCAAAATAGGCACCTGGAACTGCCATTACTTTTGCAGATGTGCAAAAGAATCCCTGGAGTTTTGAGAAAAGATAGAGAGGAACGGATTTTGAGAAGAAAATACATAGGCTGAAAGTAAAACAGTTAATAATGTGGTGACTATTACACGTGTTCCTATTAAAGTGACAACTCGCTTTCTCTGCATTTTCAGACAATAGCTCAATTTCATGCTTGTGTAACAACTGAATAATGATCACATTGTGTTGTTCTTTGCTTTTTCCTCTTTGTTATTGTTGTTTCTCCAAGTCAGAAGGCTCTCAAATTGCCTCATTTATCTTGAACCAGAAAAGGAAGTGATATCATGTGAGAAAAAAAATGGTTTAAAAAGGAGTGTCTGATCACTGCAGAGATTTGCAATTGGGAAAGAAAAATCTAGAAAAGAATATCTGGAACTGTCACAGTGAATTGCCCAGGGTCAAACTTTTTCAGGACTCTCCCCTCTACCATTTACAGTTTGAGGGCAGATTTGCCTTTTGGTACTAAAGAAGGATTCCAAAATGGGTGCATTTCATCTCTTAAAAACAAGACCTGATTACGTAATAAATAATAATTATTATCTAATTAAGCAATTATTAAAAAAATACAGAATTTTTTTCCTATCTTACATTTGTTCACTTCATCAGAGATTTATGACTAAACAGTAAAAGTTTCCAGATTCTGAACAATGCAGGGAGCATGTACCATGAACTCACATAGTGTAATTTTGGTTATTAACTCTACCACTTAACCATATGTGTGACTGTGGCTTAGTTGCTTAATCTCTTTAAGCCCTATCTTCTCACCTACAAAATAGGGATAATAATAATAATAATGATAATGATAATAATAATAATACCTGTGCCTGGGGCAAATGTTAGGGTACTTGTGTCTGGCACAAATACTATTTTTAAAAAGTCAACAGAATGACTGTTCCTCATGACAGTTAGCTGATCCAATGTATTAAACTCCTGGAAAGTCACTGAAAACCTTTTCCTTTCTGCTTTCATTTCCTCAGCTTCAGTTTATTCAGTGTTGTTTGGAATTTTGTTTCTGGGGCATTGGAAAGTTAACTAGCTTAATGATGTCCCTTTTACTCTGACATGACAGACATTCCTTAAAATAAATATAATTGTATAACTTTTCCTTATTAAATCCTTTGATTATGTGACGATAAGGGAGCTGGTTCATTTCGTGGGCCCTGTGGTTTTCACTCTGGCATAGCCCGCTTTTCCCCATGGATGCCACTTCTCTTATGGGTGGGGGTAAGGAGAGAGAATATTTGGGGAGTAGCCCAGTCTGAAGTCTGGGAAATATCCCAGTTCCACCGATGACAGCACTGCTGCTTTGCTCTGGGGTTTCCGGGGTCATGTGTTTCTAGTTTAAGATACAACACAGAATTTGGTTTCTGCAATATAACCTTTCACATGAGTTAAATGTACATGCTCTGTCTCTCTCTCTCTCTCTCTCTCTCTCTCGGACACACACACACACACACACACACACACACATACACATACACACTCTTCACAAAGCACAGAGTTAAATGGCATTTTAATGAATGAATGATTTTTTTAAAAATCTGTATTTGATACTTAAATAGTGTGTATCTCACTGAGCTTCTCTTTACTCCCCCTTCCCAGAAAACCCCTTGATACCAGACTGTCTTTGCCCATGGGTTGGGTGTGTGATTAAAAGTGTTTTCATTGTGCATTATAGTCTCTGTTTAACTGAAGTTTGATATGAAATTTCTTTATGTTTCAAGCTTTGTTCTTAAAAAATATTTCTAAAAACATTACAACAAAAGGATCATCTTTTGGGAAACAATTTTTAAACAATGACCACACCTCTGTTGCTATTCAGAATGTTGATGTTGATCACACAGGTCAAATGGAATATACAAAAGGTTGGATTCAATTCCAAAAGGCACGTAAGCATTCTGTGGCTAATGTTGCTTTCTCCACAGTTTTAATATAAACATTTAAAAACTGCCTTGCCCCTTTCTTTTAATTTATTTTTTTTCATGGGCAGGCACCGGGAATTGAACCCCGGTCTCTGGCATGGCAAGCGAGAACTCTACTTGCTGAGCCACCATGGCCCACCCTTTGCCCCCCTCCTTTTTTTTTTTTTTTTTTTTTTTATGTGGGCAGGCACTGGGAATCGAACCTGGGTCCTCTGGCATGGCAGGTGAGCATTCTTGCCTGCTAGCCACCGCGGCCTGCCCGCCCCTTTCTTATTTAAGTGGAATTAAATTTACCCTTGAAATGGAAGATTCTTAAAAAAGAAAACAGTTTTGAAAGATCGATTTGATTAAATTCAGTTCAATAAATATTAAGCATCTACTTCAAGTCAGAGAGTGCCAAGCTCTGAGAACTCATTATGCCAATATAAATGGTCTTTGAACTGACAGAGCTTATGGTCTTGTGTAGAAGACAGACAAATGGGACAATCCTCAGTGTGATGAGAGAATGGAAAGGGACTACGGATGGTAGAGTATGAGATGGAGCTCAGTATCCTTCCATATATCTGAGAATCTCTGGGAGATTATTAAATTCAGGTGTCTGGGTCCTGGATCATTCTGACGTCGCTGGTCTACAGGTCATATTTTGGGAACACTGGCTTAGTGGATCAGGAAAGGCTGCCTTGAGCACTGACGCTTAACCAAGGATGAGAAGGTGTTGCCCTTCTAACTGGAGGTTGGAGGAAGAGCTGCCCAGGCAGACGGAAAGAAACGTCTTAGAGAGAGGCAAAGAAGACACAGAATGATCGGCTAGATTCTCTTGGGGGTCCAAAATCCAGCTAGTCCAGGGAAGAGCCCTTGTTCTATTGCTTCCAGGTACTAGTCTCAGGAAAACATTTCCTTCACGTCACATTCTCAGGTGAGTATTTGGAAAGCAAGGCCCTACCAGACAATACTTCCTAGTACCATAAGAAAACATTAGAGAGAAAGGAAAGGAAAGGATGTAATTTCTACTTTCTTGGTCTAATTTCACCCTCAGACTATTCTCACTACTGGAAATGGAGTGGTTGGAAAATGCCTTCACAAGCAGATTTTGGTGGTATAATTAGAAAATTATCTCTTCCCAGAACATTTTGTGAAATTTTGCCGTGAGGTGTCAACAGGTCTTGTGGGGTTTTAACCAGTAGAGATTGAGTGATATGTAAAATACTACAGAATTCCAAAAAAGCCACTGTAAAATCTCAAGTATGTGGAAGGAGTTTGGTGTGCTTGCCAGTATGGTTTTTCCAAAAAGAAAAATTCTGTGGAGATCAAAGAAGAGTAGAAGAAGTGAGCTCCAACCTCAGGCGGAAGGTTTTATCATTAAAATAATTCGAGATGGTGGTTTTCTGGCAAGGCAAAATAACAGGCCGAATTTGAGAAGTGAAAAGCTGAGCTTTTTGATTGGTCGGGTGGGGAATGGAGACTCACCAATAAGGAGAAATGAGGAATTGGGGACAGCCACTCCTCCTGAGTTATGTCTTTGGTGATGGACTCTCTTGATACATCTGGCATCTTCTTTAGTCGCCAGTTCTAAGATAGAACTTTTTCAGCGAATCCTTGGATGCCTGCTCACTCTGTGTCATGGGCAGGGGTATCTTTGACAAGATGATTATAGATGAGAAGAGCAGTATAAATAGCATCCTGGGATTTCCCCCCCTTTTTTTTAATGGGGTGGAAATCAGGCAAAAACAAGGACAAAAATCAGAAACAGTAGTCCAAGGACTGCTTACTAAGGGATGAGGAATGAGATGAGGTGGGTGTTTGAGTTTAGAGCTACAGTAGCAGCTCGGGAGCCAGGCTCCCAGGGTTCAAATCCTGACAGCGCCACTTACAAGTGATGTGATTTTGAGGTGGTGGTTTAATGTCTCTGTGCCTCAGTATCTTCACCTGCCAAACAAGTAATAGCATCTATCCATAGGGTTGTTGGGTGGAGTAAATGAAAAGGTAAAGCTCTTGGCAGAGTATCTGAACATAGTAAAAGCTCAATAAATATTAATTATTATTTTATTAATACATATATTAAACATTAATTTAATTTTTTCTTACTTAATGGGACTTTGTCCAATATCTTCCTTGGCAATGATCTAAAGTTAAGGGGTCAGGTCTGAATCATGTAGATCGTCTGACTTTTTAACCCCCTACCTAATAAATTGGGACCAGAATAAAAGAGAAGTGAGGGACAGCCCATGACCTTTTTCTGAACACACTTGCCAGGCTTTTAGAGAAATAGCTAAGTGTTTGCACTTACTAAGAAATGATGAACAGTTACAGATAGAAGAAGGATAATGCTGAACTCACTGAGGTTTTGGACTTTGGTTTTACTGCTAGTATAAAGCAGCTGGCACGCTTCAAGATAGATGTGCAATTGAACCAACACCTGGTGCTGTCTGAGGGCTTGGGGGCCTGGCTATTCTGTCCAGAATGTGACATGTTGTAACCTTTCTTCTCTCAGACCAGCACAGCTCTATGCCCTCAATAGTTGTGTCTCTTCAGAGCAGCTGGTCAATTTTACGCGTCTAAATTTTAAAAAATGATCATATTTCCCTTTTCATATGGCCTGCTAGGAAGGCCCAAGCCCTAATTGTGTCCTGTATCTCTCAAATGTACAGCAGGTCATACACATGTTGGGTGTATCCCTTCTCTCCATTTCACTCTCTTACCCATATTTCACCTTTGTCTCATCTTCTTAACTTACTCTTAATATATTTTATCTTACTACGTTGTTTGCATCATTCTAAGAGGACTCCAATCCTTTTGGAACAAGGAAAGTTAAACATATAAAAACCCACATATATAAATTAATCAAAGGCATTGATCATCAAACAAGAGTGGTGCAGATTCTGGCAGCTCCTTAATTTATATTTAATTTTCTTCTTTGATAATGCATATGAGAATGTCTTTTTTTGCAGTGATTGTCTCTTTTGTAGCGATTCCCAGGAAAACCAGACAGTAAAGTTTATATGCTTTTCTTAAATAGTCACTAAACCTACCATTGCAGAGGTGTAGAGAAAATCAGTTTTCCCAAGGTCGGGTCTGAATTAATTATTTAGAAATGAGATGAAAAAATGCACATCAAGGCGACTGAATTGATGTAACTTATGCTCTCTAGAGAATGTAATCTGGAGGTTTACTATCAGGCATGGGGTAGGACCTTCTCTTTCAGAAAATGACTCTAAATTTCCAACTCTTTTTAGATGGGTACTAGGCAAAGAAAAATAGAAGAGGAAAAAATCACTCTGGAAACAAGCTGGATTTCATTGAGGAAATTTCTTCAGTTCTTTTAAAGAAGATTATTTTGGAAAATAGAGGACTAGAACTGGAGCTTACCTTTCCCACTGTCAAGAATTCACTCTGTCACTATTTTTCCAATAATGATGAGGGTAAGCATAAACACAAACCTGTGTGCATTTATTTTGGGGTGGAGGGGAGATAGGGTCATGGGGAGGGCAAGATTATGTTTACCTTTTCTTTTCTAAAGTGTGTATGCAGGCTACATATTTTTTTCTGATCCAAAAAGAATTCACAAACCTGTGTGCATTTATTTTGGGGTGGAGGGGAGATAGGGTCATGGGGAGGGCAAGATTATGTTTACCTTTTCTTTTCTAAAGTGTGTATGCAGGCTACATATTTTTTTCTGATCCAAAAAGAATTCATTTACCTGTCTTGCAGTTTGCCATACAATTAAGATATTTATGAAAATATACAATAGGAAGCAATACAGAGATATAATGTGTGTTAAAATATATATTGACATTTTAAAAAGCAACTATTCTCAATTATTTAGCATCACATGTGCTCCATGCTGGAAAGATGTTAAAAATGGTTGAATCAAATGAATGAAATAATTATTTGTCCCAAAAGTTTCATAGATGAAATCAGGAGTGTATTTATCTCCCTAACTGGAACAAAGACCCCTGCTTCTTACAAATATGTGAATTTCTGATTTCTTTTCATTTTAGAATCCAAAACAATGTTTTTTATGTGTACACTCTTATGTAAATCCAGTGCTCTGCCTTGTACTATAGTTTTCTCCACTGGTACTGTGATAGATATCTCTTTTGAGACTTTTATAAAAATGCTGTCTCATGAATTTTTCCCAGCACGCAAACAATTCAAGTACAAAGAAGGGAAAGGAATGAATAAAATCAAGTAGTCTGCAGTTCCTTTTTCTGTAGTTTCGTGCTGTTTTCAAATTAAGGAGAAGGCAGCATGCAAATTTTAATAATGAAAGAATTCAATGGACCCTCTTTTTTCATCAGGAAGAGTTCCAATGCATAAATCAGTTGTGCAGAACTCAGAACACATATTGCCAATAAAAATGCTGGAGGTTAGCCCTGAGATGCCTGCTTAATCTTTAACAGGGCCTCAATAAAATTGTTAAATGAATAAATAAACTCTAGCAGCGATTCCCAAATCTGGTTGTGCATCTAAAAGGAGCTTCTAAAGGGAAGCCAGGTTTTGGAACAAAGTAACACTGCCGTTAGCTTGTGTTGTGGGGGCTGGAAGCAGAATACCGTATAGGTCAGAAGAGAAAGTGTAGAGAAAGTTGTCATCTATATCCTAGGTAGAGAGCCTGCCTGTCAAATTTGAACAATGGCACCCTCCTACCTTCCTTGCTGGGCACTCTCCCCTCTTCCATCTTTTAGCATTCTCCCTTCCCAACTCTCAGATGTCTAGTAGTTGCTCCAAGCTGCCCTCCGGGCACCTCTCCTCAGACTACCAATTTCTTCATGGGATCCATGTTTAAAATTTCCTTTCTCAGCCTTTCTTCTCTTTGATAAATAAAAATTCCTGGTCTGTCAGTTCAGGGGCTTTCCAGTTGGGTGAGAGAAAGACATCTCTTAATACTCTGTGGTAGACTGAATTTTGTACCCCAATGTAGACATGCTCTTAGTCTTGACCCACATTCCTGTGGGTGTGAATTGATTGCAAACAGCATCTCTTGAAGATGTTATTATAGTTAAAGTGGGACCCAACTGAATGAGCTTGGCCCTTAATTCTTGGACTTAATTCTGGAGTCCTAAGCAGAAGCAGTTCAGACTCAGAGAGAGAAACCACAGGGAGGAGCAGGAAGCCAGAAGTCAATGGCACTCAGATGAGAAAGGAGAGGACACTGCCATGTGATGGGAAAGCCAAGGAACCCAAGGATTGTCAGCTAGCCAGAATGCTACCAACTTTGGGAGGAAACAAGTCCTCTAACTTCTGAGACCACAAGCCAATAAATTCCCGTTGGTAGGTCAGCCCATTGTGTGGTATTTTCCATGGCAGCCTGCAAACCAGACATACTCCTAGTGTTGTATGTGTATATTTTACAAGATTCAAATTGGTAGTTCAGAAGTGTAATAAATAACATAAAGTATAAAATTGTGCTAAGTAACAATAAAATAAAAAATCCAGATTGTTTAATGTCTGGAGGGGGACACTGAAAGAGAGCTGTCTGGCAGGAGTAAGGCAGCACAGAGGCAGGCCAGTGATGCTGGAAAGCTGACCCCCAAACTTCCCTGCTGAGCAGGGGTGGCTGCCCTCTCTAATTCAGCCCCTGGTGTTAACTACTATCTTGACATATTTTGTTTTCTTTTTGACAAGATATAAAAGCCTTGTCATTCTGACAAAGTTCTAAGCTCTTTCAGTGAAGGAAAACCCTATATCCAGTACTTTATCTTTCCCTTTAAAGTATTAAGGCACTCAATGCATTCTCTTTGAGTCCAACTAAGTTCTTGTTTTTCTGGTGGAATTCATTCGATGCCATAATTTCTGAAAAATGAATGAGAAAAACCCCATCATGCTTGAAGTATATTTGTGTTAATAACTGTTATGTATCTTGGCACTAAAACATAGCTCTTTAGTAGTATTATAAATTCTAATTTTGAGAATCCTATTACTTAACACATCACAAGAGGCTGGGTTCGCTTTTCTTCTTTTTGCTCAAAGATGATGTTGCAAAGATGTAATGATAATAACTTTCTCTTGAAACTTTTTTTTCCTCCTGAAACTTTTGACAACCAGGCCCTTTTAAAAAGAATTATGGAGAGAACTGAAGTGATTAAAATACATATTTTGTGGAAATTCCTTTGCAAGTTTTATATAATTGGAGGAACTCAACTTGTCTGGGAATGAAAGCAGAGAATCACTGATTACTGAGTGGGAATCTCTGTCTTTTCCATGTTTCTCTTAACTTTGCTCTGTTCAGTAACATGCAAAGACCTCTTGTTGCATTGCAGTTGACTGTTTTAGTAATTGTTACAAAGTCATTATTAGGTTCTGTTGATAATTCTTATATATTCCTGACTTGTTCCAGACTGCCTATATATTTTTAATGATGTGACAAAGCCAGGTATTTCTGACTCATTGTCTACACTGTGCGTTACTGTCTGTGACAAAATGGGAATGGAATGAGGCAAAATAATGATTCTTTTCCCAATTAAGACTATCTCTGGTAGTCTCCATCCAATAATATTTGCATCAATTCTCCTTGCCTCAACATTTGACATCTTTCTTGAGAAGTGACATGAAAATTTGCACTTTGGAGCCAGGCTACCTCGGCTGTTTTCCTGACACTATCAACCATTATGAGAGAAGGATTCCTTACAAGTCAGATCTCATCACTCTTCTACCAACATTTCTAGTGGCCCCTTCCATCTCCATGAGTGTAAAGATCAAAAGTCTGATGATGGTTTACAAGGTTCTGCATTTTGAAGATCCTTGGTATGTTTTTAACCATTCTTCCTCTTGCTTTCTCAGCTCTAGCCCCACTGGAATTCTTGCTGTTCCTCAAACACACTAAGCATGCTCAGGACACTTGTACCTACTGTTTTCTGTGCTTGGAGCACTCTTCCCTAGAAATCTCATAGCTCACTCTCCCCATTTCTTTTAGGATTTTAATGTGACCTTTACACTGAACACTTCGCTGACCAGCTTTATAGAAAAGGCAACTCCACTTAACAACCCCTATTCCCTTTATCCTGCTCTGCTTTTCTCCATAACCTGTTAAATTATCTACTTGTTTGTGTGTTATCTGCTTCCCAATTAGAATGCAAACTTCATGAGTATAAGAGCTTCTTTACTCCTTTGCCACTGAATCTCTAGATCTGGAATAGTGCCACACACATAAGAGGTATTCATTGAGTGTGTATCAAATGAATGAATGAATGAAAGCACTTAGAACAGAACCTGGCACATCTGACTATCATCATTATCATCATCATCATCATCATTGTCGTCTCACCTGAACTGAAATCTCTCCTGGGTTATCTCTGATAGCCAAAGATAAATATAAGCTTCAATTGGAAATGAAAGCTGATCTTCATTTATATTCTTTTTGAGGCACAGTCATTCTTTAGCTAGAGTTACTACAGGCAACTAAATTCTTCATTGATTTGATCCTTGTATATTATGGGATGTCAAAGATGTTTATAATATGGCCAAGGCTTTGTCAAAGCATTTCTCTGATTAAGTTTGATGTACTCCTTCTCTCCTTTTTTGCAGTTTTCCCTTCCTTTCTGAGGTCTTTTCACTCTATTTTGGCAAGCAACTGTCTTATAAGCAAATTCAGAGTCAGCTGTTAGTGACTTAAAGTACACTAAAGAGAGGGCAATGCTTAATCCAAAGTATAGTAGCCCTAATAGTGGAACCTGTCGACATGAGATGGAGCTGGAGAGTTGGATGGGGAAGACTTCCCAGTGCCCTTGAAATAACATTATAGGGAGAAAATGACTTTGTTTCATAACTACTTTGGTCTAGATCAACTCATGCTTCACTTATAGGCTCATTCCTTCTGCAGAACTAAAGTTTGAGAGGGCAGGAGACAGTATTGGGCCCAGTGAAATTAAACTGCTTTCAAATTAATCCTTTTCATTCTTTAATGTAAGACTGGTGTAGTGAAAAGAGCATGTAATTGTGCATCAGAGGTCCTGGCTTGTCTCTAACTGAGAAATCTTCATATTTTCCTGCAAGGGGCCTCAGTTACACATGAAATTTGGATGATCTCTTATGATCTTCCAGATGTAAAATGAAGGATTTCTTCGGTTTGCATTTAAGTGGAAGTTGATAGCTGAGATTTTTAAAATTAAAATTTAATTTTTTTTATGGGAGTAGAGGATAAGCAGAAAATGCTACAAGTTACAGTGCATTGGGTTTCTGAAACTGGCTGAATAGGGGCTGGGAAATTCAAGAATAATGATTAAACTTTGTTTTCAAGAGGACAGAATTAGGAAGAAAGCTACCTCTCTTGCTTGGTGAAGTCTTAGCTTACTCAGTGTGTCTGGTCTCCTTTTCTGCACCAGAGTCTGGGGTTCCCCAAAATCAAGAAGATAAAGATCTTTTTTGGGCATGTGTTGTGCCTATTGACAGAGAAATGTTCTACTGCCAAATAATATGCATCTCTTTTTCTATTAGGGAAAAATCTCATCCATTAAGTCTAGGGATAAAGCTTTCTAAGGGAAAATTTGTATTGTGTCCATCCATATTATGTTTGGCTCTAGTCAGCATAATTATTTTTCTTCTTTTATTTTTAAAAAGAGGAAAGATTTGTGAGCAGAAAGGAAAACACAAAACCAAGGTCTTGTGTTTTGTGAGAGATAAACTGAAACCAAATGAATACAAGGCTGGTAGTTTCCTTAGTAAACTGAACTAAAAATTAGTGCTCTGCTTTCTAGCTTGTGCCTTGCTATGGTTTTAGATGCTTTCTCTGTGAGCTGTGACATCTGGTACTTACCAGAGGAAAATAAATTCATATGACTCCCTGAATATGCCTCTTGTTTTGCCTTTCTTCTTACAAACAAGTCCCTTTTGAACTTAGAAACTCAATTGAAATGATGCTATAGGGAGGAGGATGAGGGAGGCCTATACATGGAAAGTTTACTAGAATTTTCTAAACTGAAGTCAAAATCAGTGCACATGTCTATAGAGATTGAATTTCTACTAGCTAAAAAGAACATGGGTCTAGATGCCCAGCCCACATGAGCCCCAAGGAGGGATATGTGTGTGCATGTGCATGTGCATGTGCATGCATGTATCTGTGTGTGTGTACATGCACGCAACTCATAGGACGCCTCAGCAGTGTTGTTCGGTAGTGATGATACGTCTAGGTTTAGGGGTCATGGTCAATCTCAGAGATTATAATCACTAGTTTCAGAAAATTAGAATACAGTAATCTATTTTCTCACATTTTGGTACATTCATGGATGAAATGGGAAAAAGGAAGGCAAAATGATTTGCCAGAATTAAGACTATCCCTCTGTGGTTGGAGGTGAGCCCTCTGAGTTGAATGAGCAGGAGGATGAGATTTGAGGAACTACCTCCTCCCACAGTAGAAGAAGGTGGGGAGCAACACTCTGCTCTTCTGAAAGTGTGACTTCTCCCTCCCTGCAGGGCCAGGAGAGAGTCAGGGTGGGTGTCTACACTGCGTGAGGCAGCATGGCCTCGGAGCGGCTCTCACTTCAGAGCTGGGACATACATCTGTGCTTGTCCCATTTCTATCAACGAACTAGCTGTGAGACCCAGAGCCTTCTACTTCACCAATCCATGCCTCCACTTCCCTCCCTTGTAAAAATGAGGGGGCTTGACACGATGGTCTCTAAGGTTCCCTTGTGCTCTCATACCTTGTTGCTAGCACTTTGATTCTCAGAACAGCAGCATTTACATCAATGGGGAACTTGCTGGAAATGCAGATTCTCAGGTCTCACCACAGACTGACTGCCTCAGAGTCTATCTTTTCACAATGTCTCAGATGAGGCAGGGACCTGTTAATACGTGAGAGGCTCTAATATTCTCTTTCATTCATTGAATTATTTGTCCAACACTCATTAATTTCAACACACATTATATGCATGACTTTATGATAATCAATAGGAGTAAGAGAGAATATATGTGTGAGTATATGTTTGGGGGTGCATGTGTGTGTGCGTGGAGAGAAAGACACACACACAAAGAACTAGGCTTTGGCTTAGAATGGAGTGAGCCCTGTGCTCAGACTCTCTTAGACATGCATTGTGGTCTATTGACAGGGAAATACTCTATTGACAAAGGACATGAATTTCTGAAAATGTATGTGAGAAGATGAAATAAAGTGTAGGCAAGAAATATCTATAAAGCATTTTTGATATTGAACTCTCAGATAACCTTTAAAATTACCATCTGGAGAAAAAATTGCTGCCTGGAAAGTACTCTTCAATTATATTCATGTAATATCTCTCTCTCTCTATGTGTATATATATATTATACAAACATGTATAGAATGCTATATTATACATATATATAATATATATATTATACAAACATGTATAGAATGCTTACAAACATGTAAAGAACATGTTTGTATAATATAGCATTCTTTCTGTCCAAAGCACAGTCCTAGGCTCTGGCGAGGAAGAGATATCACAGGATACTATGATGTGAGAGTTGGAAGGGGCTGTGGAGATGACTTAGTGCATTCCAGTTTCCCAGCGTACAGATGAAAAGACTAAGGCATAGGGAGTTATGATTTGTCTGGTGTGACACAAGCAACCTAGAAGCAGAGCTGGGTCTAGAAATCAGGTCTTGGAGGGTGGGCTGCAGTCTTTGAAGACCAGTTAGGAGGCCATGGTACGTTGGCTCATGGACTCCAATTCAGTCATTCTTGGACTTGATCTGCATTGTTGTTGGAGTGAACCCATGGTAAACAGGACCTTTTGAAGATGTTATTTTTAGTTAAGATGTGGTAAACTGAACCTAGGTGGGACTTAATCCAGATTACTGGAGTCTTTTGTCAGCAGAAGAAATTCAGACATTGTGAGAGAAAGCCATGGAGAGGAGCTCAGAATCAATGGGACCTGGAAGAGAAAGGAGAGGGCATCTCCTTGTGACGTGAGGTAGGGATACAAGCCATCCATCCCAAGGACCTCATCAGCCAGCACCAGAATGGTACAGACTTTGGGGAGACAGCATTGCCTTGCTGACACCTCCATCTTGGACTTCTAACTTCAAAACTACAAACAAATAAATTCCCATTGCTTAAGCCAACCCATTGTGTGATATTTGTCATAGCAGACTGAAAACAAAGACAGAGACTAATGCTATGGTCTAACTGAACAGTATTCAGTGTTTGACCAAAATATTGGTGTGAGTAGAGAAGAAGGTACAGATGGGAAAGAAATGGCATATTAGAGTCTTCAGAAGTTGGACATTCCTTGTCTACAGGGTAGTAGGGCAGGAGGGAGAGGAGCTTGAATGGCTGAAAAGTGAGTGTATGTGATGGAGAGAATGTGAGTTTTAAAGGAAGAGAGGAGTAGAATGAGGGGAGGTTTTAGTCTTGAACCTTTCTCGCATTTCTCACAGGAAGAAATTCAGGATCTAGCCTATAACTACCCTATCAGTGGTACTTGTTTCTCCTTTTCTCATCCCATCTCACTCTGGCAATGCTCCCTTTCCATTTCTTCAAATCTGTTTCAACGTCAATGACTTCACCCTATTCTATGGGAATTTTCTTGATTGTAAATTCTCACTCTATTCTTCCTCTTAGTTCATAGAGAGCATATTATCTTTATCACTTATCAGGAATTTATATATATGCACTGCTAGGCAATCTATTTTATTCATTTTTAATACATTCATTCAACCAAGTTTACTGAAAACCTACTACGTGTCAGCACTGTTCTAGGCACCAGAATACAGAGTCCCTCCTCCTTTGGAACATGCATTCTAGTGGGAGACATCCATCATAAACAACAAATAAATAAACAAGTAATTTCATTTAGCGTCAAGTGCTATAAAGAAGATAAAACAAGATGACGTGATAGAGACTGGGAGCTACTATTGTATCGAATTTATGGAGTGGTTTTGCAACTAATTATATAAGTTATCACTCTCTAACCTGATTGTAAATTCCTCAAGGGCAGGTCTCTTTCATAACAGAGTGACTTACTGATGGCAGAGTAAGATACTATCGAATTTCTTTTTGAATAAATAAATAACTGTTGTACGCTTATTCTAGATCCTTTCGTATGATCAATTCTGGTATCTTCCTTGCACTGATAATTGTATTAGGTAGCAGCAATGCTATGTGTGGGGAAAATAAGTCACAGTTTGGTATGAAGAGGATTAACTGTTAGGATGTAAAGAGCAAACACAGGCTTGTTTCCACAAATCTTCCAAACATGAGCAGGTGCCCCGACTCTTGAATATCTTGTTCCTTTGACTCTCAGTTGTCAGTGAGAATTTACAACCTTCATTGTTAGAGTTGTGTATTTTTCAAGCTAGAGTCACTCCTAGGTGTTGAAAGCGTGTCAAACTACCTCCTTCATGCCAAAGCATTTTCAGTTAACTCCCTAAAACATTCTTTAATGTCAGCTTCCCTGTTCTCTTTAAGAGAAGCCAGCATTTTTAAACAATTTGTTTGTTTTCATTTTTAACTTCCTAATCTGACTAATTTTATACTGAGTCATAAACCTATAAAGTTTATTAGCAGATCTAATCACCCCAGAGATTTCTTCCCATTGGCTATTTCTGTAATGTTTTATGTAGTCAACAGGAAATATTTCATGCCTCAAATAGGTACCCAGGCTATTGTGTGGTACTTTTAAGTTTTTGTATATTTCAGGCAGGCATTATAGCAAACTGACTGAATTAATATAAGTTATCTTTTTAAAATGTGAAAACTCAAGTTTGAGAGAGGGATGGTAAAGGTATAAAAATAGATAGAAATCAGTTATGCCTAAATCTATCACACGAATTCCAAAATAAATGCTCTTATTTCTGTCTTGGTTGCCCCCTTAGGTTTTGGTAACCAGAATCTGGGGCTAGGATGGTGGTTTTAATTTCTGTCGTGTTGGTACATTTAGCCACGTGATCCCGGGCACCCATGAGATCTGCCTCAGCGTCTCTGTGCAATGTCTCTGTGCATGGGCCTTGTCTCCCACCAGGCACCAGCCACCTAAAATGGGTCTCCAAACCCCATGGGGCTTCCCTCTACTGCTTGGAGTGGGTATTGATTTAACCTTGGTCTTGTCTGGTTTTTCTCCTTGATCCTGTTTCAAACTCTCCTTCTGACTTGGCTGTTCTTCACTGCTCCGGGTGAAAATATACCAATTCTTACAATCTTACTCAGTAGGTGCCCCTGCCAGATCCTTCCTGGTCCTGAGGGTGGAACCTGGACAAGCTCTAAGTAGCGTTAGTTAATCTTAAGAACATTCGGAAGAAGTTATCGTTAAACTTCCAGGAATAGAAAGTGCTACACAAGTTCACACTTTTGACACATTTTACTCTCCACTCTTTAAAATTCAGATGTTAGGATAAATGCTATTTAGACATCTCATGTGTATTTTTAATGAAACAGATTGTATTCTGTCCTAATAGATGCTCTTTCATTCTTTCAACAAATATTGATTACCATGCAGTTATTCTGGATGTAATGGTAAAGAGGATACATGGTTCCTGCCCTCACAAAACTTCTAGTGAGAGGCACATGAAAAAGAAGGAAACCAACAAATAAATGAAGCAATTACATATAGTGCTATGATGGAAATGGATAAAAGGCTAAGAGAGAGAGAACAAGAGACAGAGAGAGAGAGAAAGACGTTCATTCTGATTTTTTATTGAGGAACCAACCTGACCACTGACTGCAAACCTCACCCACCTAAAATAAACTTGTGGTGAAAAACACCTGTTTTCTTTTGGAATTTATTAGTACAAAGTACAAAATACCAGTGCAATTCAATTATCTTAGGTGCTCATGTTGGTTTATTACCCAGAACGGCTTTTTTTGTTTGTACATCATTTTAAAATTCTGCATGTTTTTCATAAAATTCTAAGCACCTCCTCCTCCACCTCTCTTCAGACTAACATGCTTTATGGAGGTGACTATGATGAAATTCACCTGACTGAAGGTTTTCTAATCATTTTCACAATGACTATCTACCTATCCCTGAATCCTACATGTGGTTACCTAGGAACATGATTCTCTAAATTTCTGTATAGCCACAGTTGTATACATGTATATTGGTACTTATTTTTCAAGTTGTGCGACTGGTGTAGACATGCACTTTCTCATATAGTAGCCTTTAACTATTTGTGGTTACTGAGAGTTTGAAATGCGGCTTACCATAATTGAGGTGTGCTGTGACAATATAAAATACACTGTGGATTTAGTACGAAAAAGAAAAAAAAAACAATGCACAATAGCTCATTGGCAATTTTTTTAATATGGATTACATATCAAAATGATGTTGTTTCAGACATATTAGGCTAAATAAAATATATTATTCAAATTAATCGTACCTGATCCATTTTACGTTTTAAAAATATGGCTACTAGAAAATGTATACTTATCCATATGGCTGTCATTATATTTCCTTTGACCTGGTCTAGAAGTATGCTATGAAAAGTTATTTATAATTTGGGTTAATTGTGGTTCAAGATGTGTAGACTTAACAACTGCTACTGGAAAAAATCAGATATAATTTGGTGGGGGAGGATGTTAATCATATTACAAGAACAGTACAAGAACAGCTGCCTTTTATAAGGCTCCAACCCAATTATTACTTCTGCCAATATTTTCCTGAGAAAAGGGACTATGCATTTTGCATCTATAAGCTGGATATTCAATACTTACTACTTTTCTAGCTACTTCAACTTTGGTAAGTCACCAAACCTTATTACATGAGGACTGTTGGTCTATCAGGAAAGTTTTGTAATTCCGTATAGGAAAAGGAGAATAAAAACAATCCCTCAATTCACAAAAATTTAGAGAGCAAATAATAGAAAAATGGATGGTATTTTAGGTTTATCAGGTAAAAAGAAATACTGAAATTAACTTTGGGCTTCACACATTCGGTTCACTAGCTCTCAAATGTTAATCATATTGCATAGTATGACGGAGAAGAAAAAGAAAAAGTCATTTTCCAAGGATAAGCATTGACACCATGATTGCATTTAATTATGCAATTAATTGTTTCCCTTGATTCAAATACAGTGCTTGGAGTTTTTAGTTTCCACAAAGTCAGAATAGTTTTGAGGCAAGTGGAAGTATGTATCTTACTAGCTAAGGCTAAATACAGTATGCTCAATTGTTCACTCAAATGGTTTTGTTAGTTTTCCTTACTCTCATAGTAATCTACCATGTTTCTAGGACAGCATTCCAGTGAGAATGGTGAAAAGAGGAGTGGGGAGAAAATGAAAAAGAAAGGATTGGTCCAAGGTGAAAACAGGGCCGGTCACCTAGGGAGTCTATGACTGCTTACTGTATTAATATCCTGAATGAATATTTATTTAAAGGTAGCCATAAATTATTCTCTCATCATATTATCTGTTCCTTTTTTTTCCTTCCTGTGGCTATTTGAGATATACTTGGTTTTCAAGCTACAGAAAGTTTCAGTTGTTTTGGACAAAGTAAATGCTGGTTGCTGAAGGGGTTACTGTGGAAACTGAGTTTATGAGTCTTGGGACTATGGATTTATGTGGTTTCTGCTGGTATTGGTAATTGAATTAGATTTGGTAAAGGTGGTGTGTGAGGGGGTTGATGGTGAGAGAGGGAAAAAAGGGGAGAAAAAAGATCTGGCTCGAGAATAGAGGCTTTCCCACTGCCTGGAAAAGGAATGAGACACACTGTAACCTGATTCTCCTCTAATTACCTCCAGAAATAATATAATTTCATTAAAGACCAGTCATTTTTAAACTAAAAAAAGGGAAAAAAAAGACTTTTCCATGAAAAGAAAGGCATCGCTGTTCATTTGCTGTAACATTAACACTTGGCAACTTAATCCCACAAGTTGATAAAATTCTCTCAAAACAGTACAAGAACTGCACTGGAAAAACTAATAGTGAAATATAGGTTCTGTTATGAATTAGCTGTGTGGTTTCAGGAAATTCACTTTACCTCTCTGGACCTCAGTTTCCTTATATGCCAAAAGAGAGGAGGGGTTGAATGATCAGAGTTAAAAAAAAAATCAATCATTACAGCTAATTCTGCCATTAGGTTCCGATCCATGAGGGTGTTTGGGTAAGGGTGGAGAGGGCCTGGAGACTGCCCTGAGGTGCTAGGACCAGAGTTAGGAAATCAGTGTACTAGCTCAGTGCTTCACAAATTTAATGTACAGTGAATCACATGAGGGTACTGTAAAAGTGCTGATCTTGATTCAGTAGGTCTGGGAGGGTGTCCTGAGTTTCTGCCTTTTCAACATACTCCCAGGTGATGCTGACGCTGCTAGTCCATGGGCCACACTTTGGGTGGCAAGGTACTAGGTAACTGTTCTGAGTACCTTGTTCTCATGTGATAGATAGAGCTGAGTCCTAGAAGAGCAGTGCAATTTTCACAGGCTTACACTGAAACTGCAGTACACCGTGTACAAGAACTCTGGGTATCATGACTATTAGTTTGATAATAGTGTCACTTCTGTACATCTCTCATAACCCTTCTGATGCTATAACTCTGTTTTATAATATTTTGTGGCTTCGCCTTTTGTAAGCAAAACTCTGGACTCTGTTTTGGTGACACTATCTCATGTACCTTCATAATTTCATTTTCAACCATATGCAGCAGTCGCTAGAAAAAATAAATTTGTCAAGTTAACTAATTTTTAATTTGTGGCATTTATCTCCAGTTAGAATTACCTTTGTATGTTTGTATTCGGTGCATGGAGAGAAAGTAAGAATCCATTAGGGAAAACATCCTGTTTGCTGATTCCATGAATTTTAATAGCTGCTGTTAATGCTTTTCAGGTGATATCAGCTTCAGCAGAGATTGTTTTAGGTTATCAGGGCACACATTCTGTGGAACTTTACGCGTTAAGATCGAAAGAAGTTAATTACTTCTCAAAACAGAGTAGCCAGCACAAACCATGCTACAGCCACAAAAAGAATTTCCACATTGTCTTTTATGCTAATTTATCATTCAAATTCAATGATATCTTTTCTGAGACCCTGGGAGTGCCAGGGTATGACTGACAAAGTTAATCCAAAAAGGGACAGACTGCACCTCTAAATCCTACTTCTCAAAAACAAAGATGAAACACATTTAGAAATAACCATTTGTTCTCCTTAGCCTGAGGAAAAATACAATTTTCTCTAATCTAGCTAGACTGGCACTACTCAAAATATGTTCCTTAGAACACTAATCCCATGAAATTCTCTTAAGGAAAACAAATTCTTGTAATCAGGTAAATTTAGGACAAAAATCTATTTAATTTAGGCTGCTAATATGCATTTCCCTTCAAGTTCCATAAGTGCAGCAGAAGATTAAAGTCTCTGAGAAGATGTACAACAAAGAAATTTAACTTTAGTAGCTTTTCCCTAAATTATTTGGCCATGGGATCCCGCCCCCTCCCCTTTTTTCCTCATGTAACATCTATTAAGAACACACTTGGGAAATGCTAGCCTATATTATTTTCCCCAATTATTTATTTGTTCTGTCTGTCATTATCTAGCTGGTGTCTTATTTAAACAAATCAATACAAATTGTCTGGTAACACAATACTTTAAGGGCATGTATTTTAACTGTTGTGTATTTTAGAGAAAAATGAAATGGAAGATTTTCAGGGAAGAGTATGGGAACAATAGCTTGAACTTTCAGAGTTTCTCTGAGAACAGTTTGGCTCACTATTCTTTGAAGTCCCCTAATCTGTCAGGCTTTTGCTCATGTTGGTTGTCTCTAGGGCAGGGTTTCTCAATATATCATGTATACATCTAATGGTGAGATACTTTTAAATGACAAGCATTAAAAATGTCATGCATATGTATATGTAGACCTACACCTCACAATTCTGTATTTAATTTAATTTAATATGTTTTAGAACTTGGAAAAAGTTAGTTACCAAGTAATTAATGGCAAAAAAAGTGAAACATTTCACAAAAAATTGTGAAAATGATACACACATGAGCGAAGCTTGGAACTCACTGCCTAGGGAATAAACCAAGAAGGGAATTCCTGGGCCTTGCCTGTATCCTTTCAGAAACACTATCATCCCTGCGCTTGAGAACCATCATAGTATAATGAAAAGAACACTGCGTTTACATCGAGGTGATTATGGTCTGAGGAAACAAAGATCATAAGACATGGTTCCTGCCAATGAAGGAGTCACAGCCTTTGGAAGACACTGTATATTAAGACAACACTCAGGCTAACACCCAAAGAATTGAAAACCTCATACACAACCCAGCATTTGTACATGTCACATGGATGAGTTAGTGCTAGTGAACAAGAATGAACTCTTTTGAGTTTCTTGTCCTTTGGGGGATAAATTAGTAGTAAATTTAGTCTATGATGCTGATTTAAATGACTCACATATGCCCCCTTAAGATTTGTCATTAATTAAATCCACCAAATCTTTTGCCTTCTGTGAGTGATTGCCTTTAAAGAAACCAGTACATTAATTCAGCTGCTTTCTATTAGACCAGTGCTTCTCTACTGGGGGTGATTTTGCCACCAAAGGGGACATTTGTCAATGTTTGGAGACATTTTTGGCTGTTAAAACTGGGGAGGAGGGATTGCTACAGGCATTTAGTGGGTCAAGATCAAAGATTTTTTAGAAACATCTAAAACATCATGCCCTCCTCCCCCACAATAAAGAAACATCTGGCTCAAAATGTCAGTAGTTGCAAGGCCAAGAGATCCTGTGTTAGACTGATTTAAGGAGGAAGAACAGGACATAGCGACTGCAGAGCTCAGTCTCACAGATCCATTGGATATATTTGAACACTATTTAATGATTTCATTTTATGTTTCCTTTCCTTCAGAGAAGAAGTGATAATCCAGTACATTATCTGTGGTATGCTGAGTGATGCCCCCCCAAAATGTCCATCCTTTAATCCCAAGAATTTGTGAATATGATATCTTACATGGCAGAAAGGACTTTGCAGATGCGATTGAGATAAAGATCTTGAGACATGGAGATTATCCTGGATTGTCCCGGTGGGTTAATGCAACCACTGGGGTCCTTATAAGTGGGAGGAAGGAGGCTCAGAGTCAGAAAGGAAGATGTGACAATAGAATCAAACGTCAGAGGGCTGTGTTTTGAAGATGGAGGAAGGGGTCATTAGCCAAGGAATGCAGGCAGCCTCTAGAAGCTGGGAAATGCAAGGAAATACACTTTCTCTTGGAGCCTCCAGAAGGAATGTAGCCCTACTGATACCTTGATTTTAGCCCCATAGAACAAGTTTCTAACTTCTGATCTGCAGAACTGTAAGATGATGATAAATTTGTATTGTTTTAAGCTGCTGCATTTGTGGCAAATGTTTTTTTGCAATGACAGTAAGAATCTAGTATGTTATCATATGGTAAGATGTGTGAATGGAAATATCTTTTCCTATATAACATAGTTTTCAGATTTTTCACTGTGTCAGAATACAAAATACAGTTAAACCTACAGCTTTATTGAACATCTTTTTCTCTGAGTGTATGGGAGGCACTTTGGGGTTTTGCAGAGCTGCAGTCATGACTGTGAATATCAGTGATCATACTAGTGATGAAGTGCTGGTGGGTGTAACAGCTGGGAATCTTAAGTAGGCCAACTTTCTCTTGCTGCTTTCTTTTATAGGCAATTTATGGGTAAAGTAATTCATCATCAAGTGCGTTGGAAGATGCAGAGCACAAGGAACTACTCTGACAGCAGCTGTGTAATTATTCACAGAACTGCACCAATTCCAAACATTTGTTATGCTTGCACATAAACCGTCTCATTAATTTCACAGCAACCATATTAAGATAGTTGTTATTATAAGATGAGAAGCATAAGCCTCACTAAAATGCCTCCTCTCACCGTGAACCATAAATAAAGATGGCCTCAGGTTTTTTCTGGTTTATATCAGGTGTGTTTGCAATCAATCAGATAGCATCCAGAGCACAGCATGAAGCCTTACACTTTATATCTTATACAAATATATAAATAAGTGTTTATAGGTATGTCTGCAGCCTCCTCTCTAGACGCAGCTCTCCACACCCAACTTCAACACATAGAGTGCAAAACTCTCATCTGCCTCTCTCCATTTGTGGTGACAGTTTCAGAATATTTACAGCACATTGACAGTAGTACAAACACACACACACACACAAACATGTATTAGGATAACTAACATTTGTATAGCCCCTAATAGCACACAACATCCTTTTTACCTCCATTGTCTTAAAACCCTAAGCACAATCATTGTTATCAATATTTTACAGAGTAGGAAATGGGGGCAAAGGAGTTTCAGTAACCTTTTGAATATCAAAAAGGCAATAAGCAGTGGAGGCACGACTTGGATTTTATTTCTATTACTTGGAAACCATGAGTCCTTCCTCTGCCAGGTAGCTCCACATTGCCTTTGGACTTTCAGAGACTAATAACTATAGAGTCCAGCCAAGGTTGATGTTGGGGTGACATTGAGAACTTACAGCAGGAGAGGTCCAGTCAACTTGCTTCTAAAAGTTCTCCAGTTCTTCAGACTTTGTTTCCCTGCCCCTGGGCTTTGGGAGATCTTATCTCAAACCATCACTATTCTCCTTAGGGTAGGATAAGGAAGGTATTTCTCTGGCTTCTTTCTTTAGTATAACCTTCTTGCCAGGGTCCTCTGTGGAGGCCTCTTGATTTGTGGGCCTTTTTTTGGGATCTACTCTCTGAAATTTGTTAAATATAACAACATAAAGTAAAATGAATGATTGGCTACTTCACTGTTCTCTTTCTTTTACTGCCATATATTTTTAAAAAGTTTCATACAATACAGAATAAGGTGCATCTTTAATGTTGTAAATTCTGTTAAAAGTTCGGTTCAGGTCTCTGACAAAAAAATAACACTTGATTCTATTATTGTTTTGCAGATGCAACATATTGTTTTAATTTACTTTACTTTGTCTGGGAATATAACACATTGTAAATTGTAGGACTGATTTAGACTACCTGGTTAGCTCTAATGAAGTGAGGTTGATGCCTGTAATCAATTATTTTGGTTTTACATGAATTTTTTAAAAAGAGCTAGCTTTTGGTGGATTTCTGTTCCAGCATTTGATGAAGCAGAAAGATCACGTTAAGCTATTTATTAAGGCCAAAATTATTTTATGTAACATTGAAAACAAGAAAGACAAAAAAAAAAATGTTTGTGTGGTTGGAATGCCAAGTCCCCAGATGCCCAGCTGGGCTTCTCACATGGGTAATATAGTCTATCATATCCATATTTTGTAATCATAGAGGATATATTGAAATAAGGAATAGTATGCACAACAGGGAAGGGGGAGTCCCATTTCTTTTCTTCACATTGACAATTTCTATTTGGCTAATTTTTAAGTTTATGAGAAAATTAAGGAAGATAGAAAAACTAGTGAAGATGGAAATAATTATCAATTTTATCAAGTGAAATGTGATTTAATACATATTATATCATGGCTATATATAGAAAATAAGTAATTGAAATATGTGGCATTTGGAATATATTCATATTCTGGGCATCCTGGAGGCAAACAAATTCATCCTTCTTCTTATCAACACTTTTGTTGGTAGCTAAGACAGTGTTAAGCAGCATTCCTTTCCTCAGATTTTTTTTTTTTTTTTGCATGGGCAGGCACCGAGAATCAAACTCAGGTTTCTAGCATGGCAGGCGAGAACTCTGCCACTGAGCCACTGTTGCACCACCCTTTCCTCAACTTTTAATGCTATATTTTGCATCATTTGGATGCCTTCCTACTGAATGAACTCTCATTTCAGTTGGTTGACATCAATTTTTTTCTTAAAGGCTTAAGAGTAAATGTAGTTATTCCTCAGGGTGAGGCATTGAACTAGTATATTAATATTTTTAAAAAGATTGTTAAATCTGAAAAATATCCAGAAAGATTTTCTTTATGAATAGTACAACTTGGCTTTAGGTGCTACGGGAGAAAGTGGAGATAAAAACCATGCCTTTGATTTTTCCTTCCAACTGTAATTACACCAACAAATAGGATGGCAACCCAGTTCAAAAATATTTCCATTTTCTTTAAGAGTGAAACCTTGAGATCCACTTTATTCTTGCCTCCCCACTCTCAGTGCCTTTTAAAATTTATACAACTTTTTGCTATTAGGTGATGGAAGCACAATTCCTGCTAAGGAAATTTTTCTAATTATTCTACAATGCACCAACTTCAGATATTATAAACAAAGCACATAACTCTACCTTAAGAAATGATTCTATCAATGAAATAAATATGGAAAATTTGAAAACAGTGTAGGATACTGCCTATTGAGATTAAACAACTCCCCATTTCAAGAGGAAAATGATGTACAACTAATTAAACAGAGAAATAAACTCTTATTAAAGAATAGTGACTTCTAGTTCAATAATGCTTTATGTCTGCTTCTCCATCTTTTCACAGATTTTAGGCTTAAATGCTTGGAAATGGTCTAACAGTACTCCAACCCACCTACTTCAGAAAGGCAGTCAGAAAGATACACTTGAGTCTGAATTCTGCCTATAACTTACTGGTTGTTTAGCCTTGGGCAATTTGCACAACTTCTCTGAAGCCCAAGTTCTATGCATATAAAATGGAAATAATGCACCTACTTTTCAGGATTGCTTTGAGGGTTATTGAGAATGTATATAAAATGTCTAGCACAGTGCCAGACACCCAGGAGGTCCTTGATACACCATGATAAGATTTGAGAAGAGAGTCTTAAGTGCAGTCCCCAGGGCCCATTTGTCTTGCATCTGCTACTTTGAAAACCTGGCAATTCAGGACATCATGGTAGTGCAGAGGTGATGAAGTTGAGGTGGAGTTCCAGAGACCTGGTTCTACTTGACCATTTGGAGCAGTTTAGTCAATTCACTCTTTTTTCAGTCCTTGGCTCCAAAACAGGTTCCATAAATTGTTTATTTTTTCACCTTATTGTGTTGGTTTTATTGAAGACAAAGTCCCTGTTCCTACTAGCCTACTTCACAGCACTTCTGCTTGACTGAAAGTATCCACATATGTAGAAACAGCTTGTTGGCAGCATGACAATATTGGGTTAAATATTTAGGCTTTTAGTATGGGTTTCTTCTCAGCACACTGAGGGTAACTGGAAAGAATCATTTGATTGGAAGGATTCCCAAAGGTTCGTTTGGAAACACTGTCACTGAAGCTTAGACTGGAAGAAATCATGTGGTCATATTCACCTGCTTCACTCCTGTTTGCTATTTAGAATTTATCCTGTCTCTTAATTGCTGCTGAGAAGGGGTTCTGGAAGCTTCAAACAATCATGAAAGATATTATGCCACATTTTAGCTCATCCCACATTTAAGTAAAGTAAAAGACATATTCTGTTTTCAGTGAATAGTCTATCAATCTTAATATGCAAAATAAGTTCCTATTTATATTTTCTTTCCTCTGCTTTTCTTCTCCTCTTTTCCCAAAATAAAGTCTTCATTCATTTTTACTCATTCATCCATCCAACAGTTATTTTGTGAGTGCCTAATATGTGCCAGGTACTAAGCTTGGTTTGTATTTGTGTGAATACAGACATGAGCAAAACATAGATTTTGCCTTCTAGGAAGCAGAGACTCTTGAGAGGTGGGGGAGAAGGCATTTAAAAGAATAATTAAAATATGATAAGCACAGTTATTGACACATGAAAACACTGTATGAGAGTCCATAGGACAAAGCAAATAAAGACCCTGCTGATGAAGTTTCTCTCTGGACTTTTAAAAAGCACCTTTCACTCAGAAGGTAACAATTTTCTATTATTTCTTTCTACACTTTGGGGCATATCTCACATCAATTAATATCAGATAGATCTTCCTTCTGTAACCTAAATTTCTTGTGCAGAAGGGAAAGTGGGGAAGGAACGCACTTTCATTGACTGCTAAATACAACAATACTGTGAGTAATTGCTTTTCTCATTTTTCAGATTTTATTCACCATTGGATTTCTGATGTGAGTAGGTGCTCAATGAATAGTGTTGAAAGGTAAAAGAGGAAACTAAGTGTCGGAGAGAATGAGTCATGCCCAAGGTCACAAAGCTATTAAGTTCTTGTATGTTCTCTGGTCTTTACACAATTCATACCATTTTAGTCATTTTGAACTATTTCTGGAGTTCATGGAAATGGCCAATGTTAGATCATAATTTATTTGTACAAATAGTCTTCCCACACATGAAGGTCAAATCTAATAGCTTCACTTCCTTGTTCTAACTAACAAGGGGACAATCAGTCCATTGCAGAGGGACAGTAGACCCTAGTGGTGAAGAGGGCTGGCTTTTGAGCCCAACCATTCGTATTCAAATCAGAATCAAATTACTTTGCTTGCTAGCCATATAACAAACCATAGTCTTCTCACCCATAAAACGAGAATTACATAACACTTCTCTCATAGGGTTGTTGTGAAGAGGAAAGTAAATAACCAAAGCAATGTACTTAACACAGAGCATGAATATGGAAGCCCCCAATACATGTGAGCTGACATTAGCATCGTATCTGTCTCAGTTCTCAAGATATCCTTGAGTGACTGTGAACATTTCCCTTAGTGATTCATTTCAAGAACCCAATAAGAAAATTCTGCTTTGGATATAACCGGAAGTGCCACCTTCTGCTGTAACTGAAGGCCCTTTCCTCAGGTTCTAGTCTCTGAAGAAATATAGAGCAGCTGGACATCATTACCTCTTACTCTTGATGACTCAAGTCACCCTTCAGAGTTTTCTTTTCCAGATTAAACAGAAACTCTAGTTAGAAAATCTACTTCCTTTAAATGTACTTCATTAATTTTTTTTTCCTCTAATCTTTCAGTCTCCTTTTGACCCTCTGATCCCTTTAGGGCCTTAAGGAACAAAGTCACTGTGTTGAAATTGTGCAGATCAAAAAGTATAAGAGATTTTTCTTAAACAATAAACAGGGTGTACAATTTCAGACATACTGATACTTGAGCAGCTCAGCCAGGATGGATAAAATAACAATTAAAAATGAAGTAACTCAGGGATGGGACTTCTCTGGATATTAGAGAAACCCAAATATATATTTATGTATATTTTGACCACAGTCAATCTTATAAATGTATCGTCTTGTTTCCACACTACCCAGATGGAGTTTCCGACCTGCCCATTGCATGCCAGAAACAGACTGAACCTTTTCTACAAATAAAAACTGATTTGGAGAAAGAGTAGAACCAGAATACTGGAAAGCCTGTGGAGATAATTTATCTCACCTCTCTTATCTGATAGGTGAGGCAACAAGGCTTAGAGGTTTAAGTGCTTGTTTAAGACTACACACCAAGTTAGTCAAAGAATGAAATCTTCTGACTTCCATTTCAGGACTTTCTGTCTGACTTGTTCAAGAACTGCCTTTTGTGTCACTTGTTTCAACCAACTAACAGGCTACTATTGATATATGGAATGAAATTGCCTAAAGATGACCTGAAACTATGCCACAGAAAGACAGAGGGAGAAAACTTTCCATAACTCATTGAACAAATAGAACTTTTCCATTTTCTTTGCTTTACCAAGAGCAGATAGTAGTAAAATCTTGCAAAAAGAGAACAAGTTGGAGGATTGCTCCCTTATTCCCCTTTTCTTTGCCATTATGCAAATGTCACTTTCCATGTATGCAGCTTCCATCTGGATTCAACACAGAAAAGGGCAGTCAGTAGTAATATTATTCATATTCTTAAACTGATCTCACTGGGCTTTTACAATTACCTAATGACTGTTCTCAAGCACTCCTTGGACTTAGAAGATTGCAACCTTGGCACAGAAAGGAGCAGTCTTATTCCTCAGGCTATTTTCTCAAGCTTTGAAAGCTTTAGTGAAATTATGCATTATTATGTCACATATGGTGTTCATCTCAGATGACTGGTAGAAGCTGTTGAGTTCTATGTCCATAAAAGATATCCAAATGGTAGAGTGAGTATGTGTGCAAGTGAACATTTACATGGAGGATGCTCTTTGTCCTTCAATATTTGGAATGTTTTTTAATTTCTCGTGGGAAAAAAAAATCTAAATCAATCTCTAAGTATAGGGGAATCAAGCAACTCCTAAGGAGTTTATTTGAATAAATTACTTTGTGTTTCCTAATGTGAAAAATACTACCTAACAAGTTTTTATTATACTGTTGTCTTTTCCAATCATCCTGCCCCAACATTCTAATTGCTAATAATTGTGTTTTGATGGGGGAATTTGGGCACTCCTTTTCTGGATTTTTTTAATAGCACATGTAAGTGGGGAATGACTAAAGTCTTGGGAGGTAACATGGTTGTAGAAAAAAATACAGAAAAATGGACAGCTAGTTGTTTATTAGCTTGGAGAACTTCTGGATGCCCATTGTGCTTCCTTTTCCTGGTCTCCAGTCTTGCCAAAGTGTGCATACTGCTGGCTACATATCTTTCTGGTGAGAAATGAAAAATGCCTCCCCTTCCATAGTCACCTTTTACCTTCTTTTCTGAAGCTTCCTCTCGACCAATGAGGAAAATATATCCCCAGGTATTTATATTACATGGTTAATCGTGTCCAAGCCTGCATGGCCAAACAATGGCTGAGAAAGAATTATCACTGGACAGTGACTCAGTTTCCCATATTTAAGATAAATTGTTTTTGGGAATCACGATGCCTCAATCAGAGAAGGGTAAATTTGTTCACTCATGTACTGAGGGTTCAGAAAGCAAGGAAGATGGTAATTAGTTCCCATCTATAAATGTGTTTCATTCATTCCCAGCCACAAGTGGGAGTGAAGGACGGAGCTTTTGGTCTGAATGAAATAGTAATATTTATCCCCCTCATTTTCTTGTAGGGATGTGAGGAGACCAGTGAGATCATGTCTATGAGACCAGTGAGATCACTGGAATGTGCTCTTGTTGTCCAATGTGAATTATGCTAGTAAGGTCTTTTTTTAAATTTCCCCTTTCTTTTCTCACAAATTCTCAAAAACCACTGGCAACCTGTGTAAATTTTCCCATGTTTGTAAGTTCAAGTTCCTTTGCCAGCAAACTCTGCATAATTCATTTGTGGTCTGTTTGTAGATGGCCAAATCCTAGTTCTTTGTCTTAGGGAGCCTTCCTATAGACAGCTGGAGCTGTTCTAAGTGAGGAACTCTATGGAAAAGTCTAGAGGAGTGCAAAAGAAGATTTGAAGTTGGCCCTGGGATCTAGAAAATCCATCATAAAGTCACAAAATATTTGAATACTCTAAGTTTTATCTAAGATAATGTTCAGAAGGTCTTAATTAGTTAAAATTTGCTTTCCTAATGACTTTGTATACATATATGTATATATATATATTATTATTATTATTTTTAAAGACTTTGTATATTTTCATGTGATCTACTATAAGATGTTCCATATAACAAAACTATCTGGTTCACGTAGAATTATGGTTTTAGGAGAGTTAGAAAGACCTTTAACAATAAATTGTTAATTTATTCTCTTTTGGTACTCTTCTTCTAAGATCATTCAAACTTGTGGCTTCCATGAAGAGTTTCGTGAAGGCCATGCCTATTATCTGAGGTGCTGGGGAATCACTGCTGCATTTATAGATAACTGATATTTTGCTTTTGAGAAATGTAGGAGCAAAGAGAAAGTGGCAGGATAAAAGAGTGCTCAGAGAAGAGGAAGAAAGTTTTGGACATTGGTTTTGGAAAATGATTATTAAATATTAGTTATATTTATATGGATTTTGGATCTATTTTAAGTACTTATCTCATCAAACAATTATTATTCTTAAAATAGTTTTTTTAATGCCTATTAAATTTCTTTGCACTTCCCACTAAAGCTTGATGTGTTACATGTTTTTGTAAACAGTATCTTTTAAAAAGTTTCATTTTTTATTTGCTTGTTGCTTGCCACAAGAACATAATTCATTCTTGAATATTGATCTTGTATTTGTTGAGGTTAATAAATGCACTGATTAATGATAATAATGTGTAATGAAAAAAGCATTTTTTCCTTTCCAATCCTTTGCTTTATATTTCTGTTTCTTGCCTTATTGATGCGATTAGAAGTGATATCTCCAGTACATTTTGAATAAAAGTGGTAATTGTGAAATTATAAGCCACAATTAAGTATAATGCTTGTTGTAGAAGTTTTGTATGTACTCTATCAAATTAAGGAAGTCCCCTTAGTTTCTTAGGTGATTTTTATTATGAATGGGTGTTGAATTTTATCAAATCTCTTTTGAATTTGTTGAATTTATATTGTTTTTTTCTTTTATTAATGCTGATGTGGTAAATTATATTGATTTGCCCTTGCATTCCTGGAATAGACTCCACTTGGTCAAATAAATATTGTTGTTCATGATTTTGCATCTCTATGTCTGTTATTTTTTCTTTCTTGTAATGTCTTTGTCAGACCAGATTATGCTGGTCTGAAAAATAAGTAGGGAAATGTGACGGCTTTTTTTTTTGTCCCTATTCTCTGTAAGCATTTATATAAGTTTTGTCTAATTTTTTCTTTAAATTCTGAAAAAATTCACTGATTAATATATCTAGACATGGTATTTTCTATGTAGAAAGATTTATAACTTGTTCAATTTCTTCAATAATATAGGACTATACAGATTTTTCATTTTCTGTCAATTTGATAATTTCACATAAATTCATGTTTACTGAGAAAAAATTTTTCATAATAGCTTCTAATTATCATTTTATTATCAGCTAATAGTTTACAAATGCGACTATTCTTGCAGCCAATAATAATACCAAATATTATTATCTGTTCTTTGAAGTTTGACAAACAATTTCATACTCATTATCACATTTATGTATGCCATAT
Organism: Tamandua tetradactyla; assembly: GCF_023851605.1. Lineage (NCBI taxonomy): Eukaryota > Metazoa > Chordata > Mammalia > Pilosa > Myrmecophagidae > Tamandua > Tamandua tetradactyla. The sequence continues at coordinate 48,617,023 of NC_135336.1, forward strand.
GAGATGAAATAATACTGACATAAACCACACACTCTTTCTATTTGTATGATTTCCAATGACTATACTAATGTGGAAATACTTATTCAACCACAGAAGAAGTCAGAATACTAGCTACATTTGTGTTTAGAGGGTTGTGGTTTGGGTGAATTGAAGCATGATTTATTGTCTCATTAAGCTTTGAAATACCATCTTTGAACTGCCTTTTGTTCTTGAAGTTATTCCAAGAATGAGTTGGTGAATGTGTGTACTCTCTGGATGAAGAGTGTGATGTTCAGTGGATATGCAGGGGAAAGATTAGTAACTAAGATACATGTGGTGTCAGGCATTTCAACTTCAAGCTATGTATTCTACTAATTGTATTGCAAATTTAAGCATCTTTATCTTCGTTAGCAACCTACTGCACTATGTGAACAACTAACCTAAGTATCTTGCAATTATCTTTTTTGTAATCAAGTGTAATTATGTGATTTTCCCTTTGTTGTATCGTTGGGGCGCATATAAAATAATAGAATATTGTCATGTAGTGCCGTATGCTTAATCTGTGAAGTTGTTAGAGGCATTCTTGAACTTTTATAATGATTTTTCCCTAGGGCCAAAAATAAGCAGGAATGGTAACCATAGAAAGAGAGCTCTGAGGCAGCTTCAAAACTTCAGCGTACTAGGTTTCGAGCTCTCTGCGCCATCTCCACCAAAAAGGTCAGGGCAGCCCCAGTGTGAAGGAAGAATCAAATGAAGCTGCACGTTAAACTGATAGCGGAAGCATATACTTCTTCAGACTATGGATGAGATGAGAAAATCAGAAAGAATAACCAAACAAGAGGTCATGTCTCACATTATTCCTAGACTACTTTATTGTGACATAGTGAAATTCAAACTGGGAGGGGAGAAACTAAACACTTCCTGTGTGTTTTTGCTTTTAAGGACAACCAGATCTTAAAATTTCAAACCTGGAAAACAGATAAAGGATCATTATTGCTTTACAAAAGATTTCATTGTTCAATAAATAACTCTGCAACTTGATTAAGTAGCAAATTTCCAGAGCACTAACAATGTGATTCAACTTGCAAACATTTGATTTTCACACAGTTTCAGCAACACATCTATTGAGGAAAGCAAGGTATGCTGATATTCTTTCTGTAACTGGCCATTGTGAGTTCAGCCACATACCTGGATATTTGCCAGGGCACACATGCCTAGGGGCAAATTTTGGCAGGTGGTGGGATATGTGAATGTTGTAGCATTCAGTGAACAAAACGTGGAGCCTGAGCTGTACAGCCAGAATAAAGTGGGTGGAGCTCGAGCTGAGGCTGGGGAAACTTTCGTTTCTGAGGCAGTGACAGGATATTGCTTTCCTTCTTGTCAACCACACCTTCAAGACTTTTTAGTGCACACAATACTTTTTATCATAAAGGTAAATTAAAAATGGAATAGAGGTTGGGTGGAGTAGCAATACCACAACCCCTGTGTTGTCAGGGTGGAGTAAAAAAGACACTCCTTGCCAAAATTGTTTGTCTTGGCCCACAGAACCAACAGTGGGGTGTGCGGGCTCTCTCTCACCATAGTGAGCTCCTGCAAACAGTCTCAACAGGGTTTTGATGGAAAAAGGAGGGTTGTTTGGATTCATTGTCTTCAAGGCATCCATTCATGAAAAAGCAAGAGATTATGAAAAGTCATAGCACAGAATCTGTTCTTTCTACATGCCCTGAGACACTGTGTCTTGAGATTCTCCATAAAAACATGAAACCATTAGGTTAGGTTATGGTAGAAATATTCTCTTCGAGATACCTGTTCAAAAAGCCTTATGGGAATTCAAAATGAAATAATAATGATTAACGTATATTGAGGGCTGTTCTAAGCGTTTTATATGTATCAATTCATTTAGTCCCTATGACAACCCTATGTGATAGGCACTATTATCAATATTATCATCTCCAAAGTTAAGAGATGTGGAAGTGGAGGAAATAGAAGCTAAGAAAGACACCCACGGTTAAAGAGTGAAAGATAGACGCAAAAATAATAATAAAAAGCAAGACAAATGTTTTAACCCCAAATGTTATTCTTCATAATTTACTTTCATGCAAAAGTTGAGGACTAATAATAGAAAATGCTGTTTAACACAGTAAAAAGAAACTCATTCTATGAACATGAAAATATTTTAATATATAAAGAAATATAAAATGAGTTAGACAAATTAATGGATTTTAGTCCCATAATGGATTTTGAAATGAAGCAAGATGTCCTTAACAGCTGAGGCTGAAAAGATACACAGATATTTTCTGGCTAGAAGAGTTTAGGATTTTTGCTCTTCTTCAAGGGGCAGCCAAACCCTTTATCTTCATCTCTTGGTAACAAAGCAATACTTGGTTGTGGGTGACCCATTCACTAGTCAATTTGTCCCTTTTGATGGACTTATGATCTCATAACATATTTTACTACATACACTACATAGGGTTTCTTAAATGTTAGAAAGATTTATAGAAAGTCGAGGAGTCAACAGAAAGTTTGACAATTCAAAGAAATGAGGTAATTTCTTTCTTCTAAAGCACTACTTTGAAAAGGATTCCAGTTACATAAATCCTTAAATTTAATTTTTCTGCTACAAAATATTTCTTGATTTCTGGGAACATTTCACCGACTAAATACATAGTAAAGTCAGTCACAATATAAATAAAAAAAGATTTTTTAAAAGTTATAAAGCCAAAAAGCCATAGAAGGAAATTTCTAGGTAGCAGGAAATAGACTAAAATTATAAAGCACAAACAGAAGCTCACTGCCTGAGAGGGAACTGGCTGGTGCAACTAACGGAAGAACTCTATTAAATGAATTCAATTATCGATGATTATCTATTGATAGAATTAAACTATTGATCTATAAGTGATTTGTAAACAAGTATATTAAGAATGATTATAGATGACAGAATGAATAAAATTCATAAAAAGAGTAAACCAAAGCAAACCAAAGAGATAAAGGAAGTGAAAAAATCCAGACAGATATTTAAAAAAGGACCAAATATAAATTCTGGATGTGAAATTTGTTCATTAAAAATGAAATTTTATCAAAATAAAGAGATGGATTGAACAAAGGGCTAGATAAGCTGAAGGTATAAGAAAAGTTACTAAGAATGCAAACCAAAGAGATAAAGAGAAGTGGAAAAAAACCATGGAAGATAGGAATGAGTAGTACCAATATACATCCAATAGAAGAACCAAAATTCCTCTTATGAATCAAAGTAAGTTACTTTTTTCCATTAAAAAAAGAAAAAATGTCATTTATGTATAAGAAATTTATATATTGAAATAGAGAATAGGTTTCTATCTCTATTTTCAATAGCTTTTCAGAAAATCTTGAAGTTACTAATTAATTCTTTGTGTTCTGGATTCTGGAGACTCCTTAATGGATTAGTAATTCTAACAGATTTGTTTAGTGTTTGCCTCTATTTTACTAGTTTAGGTTACTTTTGTCTATTCTCTCAGACTCTAAAATAATAATTAAATGGAATTAAACTGCTGATGATATAAATATTTAGAAGAGATTGATAAATGTGTTATATAGAAAGTAATCAAATCAAATGACTAAAGTTCCCTAAATTCCTTACTCTTATTTTTTTAAATGCAACTTTTTTTTCGTTATGTGCTGGCTCCGGGAATCGAACCTGGGTCTCCGATATGGCAGGTGAGATTCTACCACTGAGCTACCATTGCACCGCCCTTAATGCAATTTTATTGAGATATATTCACACAGTATACAACCCATCCAAAGTATGCAATCAATGGCTCACAGTATCATTACGTAGTCGTGCATTCACCACCACAATCAAGTTTAGAACATTTTCATTACCCTTATTTACCTTAGAAAGAAAGAGATTGTCTAGATAATTGAATACTTGAAATTTTACTTCTTTCAGAATTTGGTGTACACGATTACAAACTTTAAGTTTTACCTTAGAACTTCCTCTAATTAAAAAATTAAAATATTTTTGCTCTTTAAAGTATCTGAAGAATTATTTTTCTACAACGCTCTCAAAGAATGTTTTGAAATCACACATCTTAATTATTAAGTTTTGTTTTTCCGTATCTCTTTTTTATAATCTATCCACATTTCTTTGAAGTTATCTTCCTTCCCACGGGTTCATGCTCCATATTCTTTAAGCACCATGTTTTTCAAGCCTTTTTGATTCTGTTTTAGATTTGTAGAGAACTGACAGAAAGGAATTATAATTTTTAAATACCTCCCCCAACACACACATCTATAGTCACACGCATACACACACACGTAAACATACTCACACACTAGGAGAGATTAGACGTGCTACAACTAGGGAAGGAAAGAAATAAAAGAATCCAGCATCCCAGTCAGTCCAACAGTTCTGTCTCTTAAAGCAGTGAAAAGAGGTCTTTTCACTAACAGACTCCAGCAGTCCTCTGTTTTCTTTCCAAATTTGGTTTGAAGTGGGTTTGCCCATTAATACAGGACAGCAGGATGACAAAATTTGACTAACATTAAGTCTGTCATTCCATGTATGACGGAATCATGCATGTATAGTTCCATTCAGTAAATTTCAAGCAATCCTATCTGACATGTAAAAATATATATGGCCATTACTACCCAAATTCATTTTTGGTCCAAAAAGCTCACACTTGTTATGACCTAAATAATGTGGCTTTTAGGTCAATGCTGGTAGTACCGGAATATTACCTTGTTTTTATCTCATTTACAAAACAAGCTCTTAAACTGATATACAGACTATGTACCTCTTTCACATCAAGACAAAAATACTAAGTCAGATATAAATGTGTTGAAATATAAACTAGAGAGGCCTAGCTGTGACATATTGAATATGTTTTTGAGTCAGAAAGTATTGAATTTTGTTGAGCCTTAGAAAGCAGCTCTGGAAAATCTTTTTCTCCTCCCTGGAATGGAATGGGAGAACTAGTTATAAAAATATCATTACTATCTTATATGCCTGTAAAGCATTGCCTGCCCCCTCAAAGAACTGCACATAGGTTTTAATCAACTGGAGTAGTTTTTAGAATTGAAATCTAAATTTCCTGTTTCTTTTCTATTAGGTTCTCGCTGTCTCTAGAATGTGTCCTAACTATAAAACTTATCTTCCCTCTGTCTACCTCTAAACACTTGTAATTTTATCTCTCTTGCATTTTTTAAAGAGAGGGAGGTTGACTTATATTGTTACTATGCGGAATATGGAAGTGCTATGAAGGCATTAATTCAGACATAAATGCATGCATTCATTCATTCTACATTTATTGAGCAGCTACATATTCTAGGCTTAATGTTTTTGTCTAATGTCTCTTCATCTAGAGTTTTCCAGCTCTAAATGTGCTGATCCTAACAAGGAGCATTTTGCCCAATTCACTGATATTGTACTCTTCCAAGAATTGGGTAAAATGTGCTTTTTAATGTCCTTGTGCAATTACAGACCCTGTTCGTGCCTGAAATGACCTTCTTTCCTTCTTCATCATTCTGATGCTTCCTTCTTATACTTTAAAACAACTCAAATGGCAGCACAATTTCCTCAATCTGTTTTAGACGCCATCCTCTATGTTCCCACAGCCCCTTTGCCTCCCTTTTTCATAGCATTTGGTATAACCATCTGTGGTAAATAAGTTCTAAAGTGACCCCTAATTTTTATCCCCACCTTCTAATATTCATGGCTGGTATAATGTCCTCCTTTTCAATGTGGGTAGAACCTGTGACTTACATCTCACAGAATATGGCAATTGATGGTGATAGTCACATCTATGATGACATTACATAAGATGGCAACTTCCATCTTGTTTGCAGACTCTCTCTACTGGTTTCTTGGCGTTCATGCTTTGATAAAGCAAGCTGGGGAGGTGCACATGGCAAGGAATTGAGGGTAACCTCTGGTGAACAGCTAGTAGGAAACTGAAGCCCTTGATCTGACAGGCTGTAAGGTATTGAATCCTGTCAACATCCATGTGAGCTTGGAAGCACCCTCACCCCCCCCCCCCAAAAAAAAAGTATTAGTGTAATGTATGAGACTGTATTATATTTGGATAGACAACTTGATTTTCAGTGTATTTTTATATTCTGCTATCTTTTAAACTCTAATGCAAAAGAGTAGTTATAGCAAAAATAGTGTATCTTTGACTTTTAGAGATGATGGTTCTACTTAGAAAAATCCCTAAAGAATAAAATAATGAGAATACAAAACCAAAATGTATTCATGAAAAATTGAAATACGTTTTAAAAAGGGCATTTGATGACATGTAGCATGACATTTAACAGCTTTCTTAATTAAGTGGACTAAAAACCAGATAACACAATTTTAGACAGGAATTTCTTTTTCCACACTGACAGGAAACATTTGTTTTGTTTTAGCCAGATGGTTTTAAAAAATGCTATTTATAATAGCTATGCCAAAGTGAAAAGGAAAGGTCTAAAAAATCTCATTCATTTCTAATTTTTTTTTAATTTGCTGTATTATCTTTTCAAATGTTTTTTCCCTTTCACTGAGTGCTTAAGAAAATTTTCTTACTGATAAGAAAATCATGATTCACTCCTACGAAGACCGACAGACAAGACATTTTTCATTTTCCAGTCCAGCACATATGGAGAAGATAATTCTTATTAATCAGATTAGATGATTCTTGACAAAATCAGTTTATCTGTCAGTTGGAGCTACCTTTCCTTCCTCTCCACCCTCTTCCTTCTGTGTAATTCCTCCAAGGGGAAAAAAATCCAGGCACAGATGATACTGATTTATGTTATTTAAAAGAAGAATAGATGATTAATTACATGTTTCTTTTTCTTTTATGTAAGAAAGTCTTGGAGTCCACATCTGTCCATCTACTAAGATTTCAATCCTTCTATTTTTTTTTTTTCTATCACCATCTCCTGTTTTCCTCTTTCCTCGCTGACTGCTTCTTCACTCCCTGTCCTTTTAATGCTGGAGTGTCCCAGAGCTTAATGTTTAGACTTCTTCTGTCTACTCTGAGTATATTCTTTCTATTTGTATCTGTGTAAATGATTGGCCCCTGAAACACTGACTGCAAGAGGGAATTAACATTTCTGGTGGTGTCTCAATACAATTATTTATTTATTTCCCTTTAAGCTCATCCTATCTCATCCTTTCCCATCTTAAGAAAGGAAGAGGAGACAAAATATGTCTAAAATATTGAGAATAGATGGGAGTCACATAAAACTGAAAAAACTCTTCCTCACAATAATAAGTAGTAGATGGTCTTCTGAAGCAGACCATATAAGCTCTGTCTGGGGAATCTTTAAAATAACAAGAAAATTATCTGTTTAGGTAGAGTATTTTAGGGGGAGAAGGTCAAAAGAGATGAATCACCCTAACATTTCTTTTCTCCCCACCATTCACAACACAAAAGTAGCCATAAAAAATTAGAGTACATTACTTTTTAATGTATAGAACCAGCAATAATAACTTATCAGTGATGGCTCATAAAATGAAATGGTTTCATGGCTCAGAACATGGAACCCAAAGTAATTTGGAACCCAAAGGAATAGTTTAAGATGTTCAGGGTTCATTTAAGGTAATAGATTATTGCAGCAATTAAGAACCAGGGCCTTGCAATTTAAATGAGGATTTGAATTCAGGTCCCATAACTTGGAAACCAAGTCATATACTGTGCAAGTTATTTAACCTTAGTGTATTTGTTTCTTCATCTACAAAATGGAGAGTATGATTCCTTTCACACAGTGTTATCACAGAGAGTAAAATAAAATAACAATATATGATAAATGCTCTCCATAGAATTTGGTACAGAATAAACAATAAAAGGTCAGTAAATTAGTCTGTGCTTGAATTTACAGTTGAGGAGAATGCAGATTAGAGATGAGGGCTTACTAAGCATTATGTCATTAATTATAGAATTTGAGATGGAACAGAGGGGATTTCTCCTATAAACTCAAAGTTTTGTTTTATACATGTTCTTCCACTTAATTCTCATAGTATTTGTCTGAGAAAAGTAGATTTTGTGACTTATTATTGAGGAAACAAGGGAAGTGCAGAGCGGAAAATTGGTTTGTACGAGAATGTGAGATAAATTTTGGTGGACATTTAAAACCAACAAAATGAGATTACTGTTACCTCCCTCCAATAATTTTCCACACTAATCTGAATTTTCGTTCCCAAAGAGTATGTTATAGAAGATTGTAGTTAATATGTTCAGTGAGGACCCAGAAATCTTGGTAAGTATGAAAGCAAAGCATGACTACTCAACTTTATTTATCTGAGCTGTGGCAGAGAGACAATCTGATTACAAAGTGCAAGCAGGAATCAATTTAGGAGGATTACTGAAACATCTGCGAATTGTGGCAATGTATTTCTGTTTGGGGGCTCTGGTGACATGAGCTGGTGAAGCTCAAGGACAATCCAGCAAGCAAAGATGGAAGACTTTCATTATGAAATGTATTTTTTGTTTTTAATTTTCCCCTAAGTATGGGTTGAATTTTTAAAAAATTGTCCTTGTTCTTTCCCCACGTGGGAGATTTTCTGGTGATTAGTGCATTTGAAGAACCATCTGTCTCTGAACCCCACTGAAAGTTCAGAGTAGAACCGAGAAATTCCCAGGAGGTCTGAAATCTTTGTGAATTCATCAGGATTCAGGATTCAGAACCCACAAGCTTCTTTCAGCAGGCTTAACTTTGAAGTCTGGAATTTCTAATCAACATCTCTAGTACCTAATCCCAGTCAAGAATTTAATTTTAACAAGTATTACTGAGTATCTCCATCATTGACTTTAGAGTAAGGCACTGTGCGAGGCCTGGAGAAAGATTCAAATATAAATACCAGATAACATTTTAAAGAGCACAAATATCAGTGGGACTTTTCCTATGGCACTAAAATGGGAGTGTAGGATCCTAGTTGAAAACAAAAAGGCAGCAAGTCTAAAGAATCGTGAGTTGTTTCTTATGTCCCAAAGTGGACTTACTAAGAGGACCCAGGAGAACCAGCTCTGTGGCAGCCCAAATTAACAATTCCCTCATCCCACAGCTACCGTCTCAGGAGGGTAGGTGGATGAGGGAGTGGTGGGGACTCAGAATGTCAGTATGTGGAAAAGTCAGTAGTCATGGTGAGAAGCTTTTCCTGTGGGAAAGAGGGAGATGGTGAGTGATTTCCATTCCACAAAGCTAAGTGAAAGACTGGGGGTGAAGACAGGGTACAGGAGTTGAGGGGAGGATTCCAAGAAACTCTCTTGTGAAAGCTGAGGATTCTGACAAGAAGGGAAATTTGGTAGAACCTGCTCTTTGGCTTTTCAATCTGATAAATGGAAATACCAAAGAGGATTAGAGGGCATGGAGAACTCCACAGTCCCACTTTTGGTTGTGGTGAGGTGCTTGGGAGTCACATAGGTTTCATAGAAGGTAGTTGGGCCTGAATTCCCTAGAAGTAGCAAGAGGCTGCCTGGTTCCTGAGGGAATGTAGTAGCTGATTCTTTGTTTCAAGGAAGTGTGCAATAGAGAGGTCCCCTACTCTTCTGCTCCCCTTGGCCCTCTCCTCCTCCTCACTTGCATTGTCCAAGGAAACTCTCCCATGTTCTACGGGAAATGCAGCATTGGGAACACATTGCCACATACAGAATTTTGACTACCAGTAGGTGTTATATAGTGAAATTGCTTTAGTCAATGGAAAAAATACTTTAGTTAGAGCACAGTAGGTAAAATGAAAAAAAGCTGGCCCATATATTTTTTTCTCCTCCTATTCCAAAACACTCAAGGAATTAGATCTTCACAGAAGACGTGAAGAGAAGGGTATCAGAATTGGGGCCAGGACACACACAGCTGAAACAGAGTGCTGAGCTGGGGAAGGTATAAATGAGTTGCATACAAATATAGGCATTAATGGGAAGAGAACGATTTGGTTCGGATTTGAGGTTGAAGTTTTAAATTGGATTGAATCCTTCATTGCTAAAAGTGACAAAAAAGTTATAGAATCTACCCACAAGGTTATTGAAATACAGCAAAAGATGATTCAGTAGAGCCAGGTGGAAAGCCGCAATTGGAGAAAATAACCTTTACATTCATTCTTTCAACCAATAGCTGTTGAGTGCCTATGTTGTGCCTGGCACTATTCCAGGTATTGGGGATATGGAAGTGAACAAAGAAAAATCCCTGCTTTTTACAGTTACATTCCAGTGGAGGAAAGACTTGCAATAAACCACAAACAACAGTCTACTTGCATACAAAATTCTGTGTAATTGTATCCTTTCTATGGTGGGAAAATGGACTCATAAAATTCATTCGATGCAACAGAATTCTTAATTCCTTTGGATAGACTCAGTTTTGAGGTTGCAGTTATACACATTATGTATTCAGAAACTAGGGGTAGCTTTTTAAAAAAAGCTCTCCTCCCTGCCCCCCATCAATGAACTGTTTATATGGAATGGGCATTGTATACTAGAGAATTGTGGATGAGGAGTTTACAGAATTGGGAGAGGACATAATTTGATGAACTTATAGTTTAATTAACCAAGAAAAGCATGAATTAGGAAATACCTTAAATTAAATGCTTTCCTTAGATGCACAGAGAAATTTAAAACACATTTTAGATTAAAAAAAAAAAAAGTCCAAAGAAACATAGCTTCAATAGATGATCCAGGGCTATCCTTCTCTGTGGGGAAAAAAAAATCTCACCATCTTCATCACTTTCTTACCATGCTTGTGTCCTCTATTGTAGATTTTTTTTATTACTTCAGAAATTAATTAAAGAAAAAAATCCTAATAGATATTGCTGGAAAACAGGATTTAAAGGTCAAAAGGTCAGACAAAGCATCCATTAGAATTTGGTAAGTTTATGGAGCTTTCTGTGGTGAAGAGGCAAAACAGAAACAAAACAAACCCATCTCCACTACCACTTGGATCACGATACCTCTTCTTCCTTTTTTAAGCATGTATGTGCTTTAGCTTTCAGTTTGACAGCTAACAATTCTGAGAGGATTTAGAGGAAACAGCAAAGGGACATGAGCTTGATCACCCTGGCATGTGCTCTGCCTGAAAAATTTATAAACATGCATTCCGATGCCTTTGAGAGGGACATTTTATGCTTGTTGCACACAGTAAAAGTTAGTTATGGGCAATGGTAGCTATTGACCATGATGGAGGATGAATAAGTATTCCTAATGATTCTCAGGACTTGTGATCAAGTGTCTTAAACATTTTTACACCTGAATTCAGTAGAGTTTATCGTCTTATCTAGAATGAAAACATGGTGCCATCTGAGAAGTTGAAAGAATATATCTCAGTCAGTGATGTCAGTGTTTCTCTTCTTTGAGCAGCTGAACCACAGGGACCTGGCTACTCTCTGCCCAAGCCATGAAGTTCTCCAGCAGCCGTAAACACAACTGAAAGGCTAAATTCTTAGGAAGCCAGTGGGTGGTGGGCAAAACCATCTAACTGATTTCAAAGCTGAATAGATACAACTCTGTGAAGAGAAGCCTCTGGAAAACCCTCAAGCTTGAGTTAGGGCCCTCTAACTCAGAGAGCTGGGTTCCCCCAGCACCTTAAAAATCTTTTACCAAAACACATTTTACATTATCTTGTCATGGCTCGATTTCTTGCCAGAGCTTAAGCTTCTTGAATGAATGGAGATTTTGTTTATTTTGCTGATCAGTGAATCCCCAAGGCTAGATATAGTACCAGCTTACAGTATACACTTAATAATTATTTCCTAATTGAGTGTTGGGATGAAGAGAAGTACTGTTGTGGTAACATGGGCTTTCAGGGTCCCCCACTGGAGAGTTATTCCCCACAATAATAGTAGAGGGTGTCATAGGCACCAAACAGAGGTAAAGAGGTGCTGCCTGATCACATAACATCACTATGCTAGCCTTCAAATCTACAGCCCAGGCTAATGGGTTCTATGTTAAGATTTTTGTCTAGGAGAAGTGATGGATGGCTATTTCTAGGCAACTTGCTCAGTCAAATTTTGTTGATGCACCATATATATTCGTGAACCAGATCTGAATAAACATAGACCAAGGGACTGCATATCTGAAATTTACAGGACTATTTAAAGATGAAAATTGAAACACCAGTGTGGTTCCGGACTCAGGGTCACATGGCAGGTGATACAAGAAATATTACATCTGGTTCTCTGAACTCCAAGTTCAGTGCTATTTCCATTGCACCACTTACAATTCTTATGTAAAGTATTACTACTTAGCATATTGATACGTGAAATGTATTAAAACTATTTGGATCACTTAATTGTTGTATCTAGCACTTCTCTACCAGGCAGCTTAGTATTTACCTTGACAGACTTTTGAAAGGTACATTAGGAAGTTTGTAAGTTGCTTTCTTAAGTTCACAATAGCTGTACATTCTTATTGTGTACTTTTCAATCAGTTAAAACATGTAGAAATAAAAGTATAAGTACTGCTCAACCATTCTTCTTATCCCCACGCTCTCCCAGAAGTAACCCCAGTGAGCAGTTTGGAGTGTGTTGTTCAGATATTTAAGTACATTTATGTATATACGGTTTTCCTAATAATAAAAAATGAGATTACAAGCATATTGCTCTGAGAATTGCTTTTTAACTCAAAAATACCTCTCCTATACAAACTTTCAAGTCGATACATGCATATATATACAGTATTGTTTTAATGGGAGCATGGAAGCCCATACAATGGTTATTTCCCATTTGAAGGGCTTGCATGTTTTCTCTATTTTTTTCAGTATTACCAACAGTGCTGTAATTAGCACTCCTGCTTTTATAGCCTAAGGCATACATGTGAGTATTTCTGTAGAATAGATTCTTGGGGTGTAATTACTAATTCAGCCTCTGAAGATTGAACCAATTTAGACTCTTACCCGGGTTTGATTCCTGGTGCTTGCCCATGCAAAAAAAAAAAAAAAAAAAAAAAAAAAATTGATATAAACATTGAAAAGGATTTTTTTGATACATAGCCAGTCTGTGCTACAAACGGTAAAAGCCTGTTATATCATGGTTTGCTATTAATAAAATTTAAGTCAAATCATGTTCCCTGAAACTTAACACGAATATACAGTAAAAACCTATAACTCAGAAATTGTTTCTTGCTTCAGCCCTAGGGTAAAAAGCTTTCACCTTATTTTACTAAAAGCTCTATAATTAGTTCTTTTACCTCAAGTGATTTACTTTAGTGAATGGTGCCATTTTATAAATTGAGTAAATAAATACACTCCAGTTCATAGCTAGAAGAATTATAGATGCCAGTATGCCAGAATGATTCTGTGCATGCCAAGGATTCAATCTCATAGCCCCAGAATCTCCTTCCCATGGCCAGCCCCTCTACACCACACAGACTCCCAGTTTCAAGGGCTGGAAAGGCCAGGCAGACTGAATGTCTGACACATGGATAAAGCAAGAGGATGCCCCACAGACATGGTGGGAGTTGTGTCACTGCCGTCGAGAAAAGGACCTGGTCCAGAAAGATATTTCCTTTGTGGTTACATTTAAAAAATAATAATAATTATAGCAAAATAATCATGCTTTTAGATCTTTTGGACCAGAGAGGGAAACAGGCAATGAGGTTCTGCCCCTTAAATCATACCACCTGTGTAAAGGCATCTGATGTCCCCACAGTGACATTAGGATGTTATTAAAAGCCACGGTGCCCTTACGTATTTCCTTTTCTTTTCCTGCTGGAACTTTCTGTACAGAGCAGTTGTGACGCACCACTTATCCAACTGCATGATTCTGGGTTGGAATGTAAGTGTTTTACTGTTCCTAAGGTCCTCTAGTGTGCATTATTAAAAACTGGAGAAGTCAGGCCTGTTGCTTCCATATGGCTTTTCCAGTTTATTGGCTCTATTTGCTTGTAAAAATATGTTTTCAATTACACTTAAAACATTTGATTTGAACTACTTTGGGTAAGTCAAGATGTAGTGTTTTTCACACATGTTCTGGTTTATCGGGGACTTAAGATGCAGCGCACTGATGTCAAACGGCCGGTGATAGAGTAGAGTCTTGGGGGGAAGGTGAAGAGTGATCTAAAGCTATAAATAACTGGAGTAAAAGAAATCAAATGTTTATTCTGGACTTATTATGAGCATGACAGATTATAAACAAGACCCAAAATGACAAAAGTATATGTAAAACCCAAAGGGGAAAAATGAGCCTGGCTGGAATCCAAAACTAAAACAGGAAATGTTGGTTTGAGGTGAACCTTTTCTCAGAAAGAAGTTTCTAGATGTTTTTTTGTCAGTCAGCCATATCTAATTATTTTTCTTTGACAATAATGCAAAGTTGGGAAGGTCTTTAAAGCAACAGGCTTGGTGTGGGTAAGAGGGACATTTTTGTTTTCCCTAGAGGAGTAACAGCTTAGAACGAATTTATATTTATTATTATCTGTCTTTATCCAGATCCTGGACAAGGGGATATTGTCTTATTGCTATTGGTTAGGTGTACATCTGTCCAGATTGAATGGTAGATGGATTATACTGGGCCATGCCCCAAACAGGAGAATAGAGGCAGCAGTGAGGAGTTAAGTAGGGGTGATAGCTCAGGTGCCAGAAAGCACTACCCTCTCCACCACCATACGTGACTCTAGTTGTCACATTTTATGGCTAATTCTGAGTCAGCTGTGCATTAGAGCTCATTGCAGGAGAACCAGGGAAAGGGTATCTTCCCTATGAGTCATACATGACACATGGAACAACCGGGAGCTCACAGTGCTGAGCTAGCTACCCTCAGGGAAGGGTATGTGCTTCCTTCTCTTGTTCTTCCTATTTCACCAGCTCTAGTGGTCCCCACTTCTAGCTTAGGACTTTAAGGTGCATAAGAACCATTTGGAATGTTGGTTAAGAATGCAGATTTCTGTACTCAGCCTATGAGATTCTGATTCATAAGTTTAGTTATGGCTGCCAAATCATGATGCAGGTGGTCCTTGGACTACATTTTGAAAAACCCTGGGAACTTCGCCTAGGATGAGGATAAGAGGCCATAACAACAGGAAAGTCTGTAACAGTTTCTGCTTACCTTTTTGCTAAAGTCCTACCTTAGGCCTTTTCTATTTGCTTTGCACTACTGTTTGCTAAAGGTTTCTTAACTTCTGACTCCTTTGAACAGGCTTTGGACCACTCACTTTGTTTTAAACCTGGAACCTGATTGACTATTGAATCTGCTACTTTGATTCTAATGTTTGTGTTCCTTGGATTAGCATTCAAACTTTCATTCAAACAATATTGAATACCTGTATTTGTCTTCGGGCTTTGATCTTGGCACTCACTGCTTAGCAAGACACATTCAATCAGGCCATAATGGAGCTTATAGGCTACTGGGGAAGACAATGAGTTAATTAAAATTACATAGAGAGTGGTAAATTCTGTAGAGGGATATTGGGGCAATGTGAGAGCCCACAGTAGTCGTGCCTCCTCTAATCCAGGGATTCAGGGAGCCCTCTGGGAATGCCAGTGTTTGCTTAGGGACTTGAAGAGAAATGGGAAGGCAGTGCGTCCAGGCACAAAGAACAAAACAATATGAATGGGAGCCTACCAGATGAGAAATATGGTCCTTGTAAGAGAATGTGACAGGAATGCTGAGTGAAGTTGGTGACAAGTTGTGGTGTGACCAAGAATGAGGCTGAGTAGCTGGAAAGGCCCAGATCGTGGGAGGGCTTGTAAATCCTGTGATGGAGTGTGGACTCTAATTTGCGGGCCAAGAAAAAACTCTGACAGGTTTTAAATAGGGGAGAACCACGATCCCATCTGGACTGAGGAAGAGCTACTCCAGCTGCTAGGTGACAGAAGTTGCAGATAATACAGAGTGAAGTCTCCAGAAGACAGGAGGAAGGGATGAGGGCACCTACAGGACAGGTGAGGGAAGAGACTCAGGAAGAAATATGGCATGTGGACTCTAATTTGAGGGCCATGGAATATCTCTGAAAGGTTTTCAAATGTTTCTTCCACTGTCACAGGTGAGAATGAACAAAGGACAGAATAGCCTGCAAATAAGAATGCGTTTGATAACAGGAAGTTGAAGCCATTCTTATAGAAATTTCCCACCAGAGAGAAAAGAGTGAAGACACTTTTGAGCACTTTCAGTAATAATATTTTAGTACTGAAATAAATCATTCAATTGGGTGATACGTAGGTTAAATCAGTTGCTCAATCTTATTAGTCATTGGAGTGACACCAGCTTTATAGAAATGTGCTGAAATTAATTTTTTTCAAACTATGATATTTTTAAGAAAACAAAATAAAATAAACACTAAGAATTCAGGGTGAACTCCTTGTAGACTATAAAGTTATATGCCTATACCAAATTGTGATAGAGTTTAAGAAAACTACATCTAAGAAACAAAAGACATGACATCTTGTCACCCTTGGGATATACTAACCAATTTTAGCATCAGAAATCTCTTAGTGAACACTCTCAGTTTCTGTTCAGCTTTCTGAACCACTTAGAACTTAAGCCAGCTTTTCTAGGTCCAAAGCTACAGCATTTTCTTATTTTTCAGGAGAAAACAAGTTTAAGTGGAGAAATTGTCTTGAATAAATAAAGTCAAGGATAAAACAAACAAGCAAACAAACACTCAAGATTTCATTGAAAGACAAAGTTCAGCCCCTTGTTTCTTCAAAAAGTTCTGACAACAAAAAAGGGCTTCAGTGGGGATGGCATGCCCAAGTGGTCTTTTTCTCAAAATACCTAACACTGGACAGATTTGGAACGTGCCGTTCTTTGTTAGAGATGTTTTTCCACTCTTGGCCTTCCAAATCCCAGAGTTCAAAGCTTCACTACTACTTTTTTATGCAGGAGCAAATTGACCACAACACTATTAGAAAAAGACATGAGTCAGTGTGTTTGGCTCTTTATTTCTTTGCTGTGTTCTTTGGAAAAGAGAGATTGTAGGGAAAGAAAAGCAGGGAAAGAAAGACTGACTCCCTTTGCGTCTTTTCCTTGAGGGGTATTTGCTTTAAACTAATGGCCCCAAACAAGTTTACTATTGGGTTTTATATCAAGCATTTCCAAGTTTTGAAATAAGAACAAAGTCCACCAGACCCCCTGGAAGGTAAGCCTTTGTTTTCCTCATTATAGAAATTGAGTCACTGAGAAATAAACAATCTCCCTGGTCTTTGCTGTCATTGAATGGGGGACTTTGCTGGCTGGAGTTGGGTGTGCTGCAAGACTGAGAACACTTTGACCATCATGGAAAATGCACAAAAAGTGACCATTATTTTGGGAAAAAAAGGGAAGCTCTTACATTCCCGGTGCATTCATGCTCCCAGCGACTTTTTATTGGTTTCTATGCCTTTCAGTTGCAAACCATGGGAACAGGTGAAATAGTCTTTGACGGAGTCTAGCCCAGAGTTCAGCACATGGTAGGTTCCCAGTAGGTATCTGCTGAATTAGTGGATAAGTAAAATTGAGATTGGAATCCTAACCAAACAAAATGGGGGTAGGTGAGCTTAAGATACATCAAAGTCTTTTAAAACTTGCTACATGTAGATTATTCTAATTTACACTCTTGGCTCTTTTTTTTTTTTTTTTTTTTTTGTCTTTATGAGCTAAAATGATTTCCATCACAGCTTGCAATTTTCCTTATGGGAAACATTGGATTTAAAGTCAATTCTTAGAGAAAGTCTGGATTTACTGATTGCTTGATAATTTAGGCATTGAGGTGATAAAGTTCCAATCTTTTTAATGGAAGAAAAAGAAAGGAATTCATGTAAGGTAGGATTCTGATGTGCTGACGCTGAATGTTGTAGGGAGAAGTGCACCCATGGCTTAAAAAGGTATATGAAGAAGGTATATTAAGAAAATGCTGGGGCCAAGATGCATTGGGGATACCGGCAACCTCATTGCGCGTGTTGTAGAGCACAGCATCATAAAACTCCAGGAGCTCATGGGATGCACGAAGATGTCTCATCTAGGTTAGCCATCCTTTTCCTGATGATGCTGCACCTGCCCTATGAAATGTGCATTGCTATGATGAGAGGAGGGAGGCAGCATTGAAATGGGAAGGGATTGTACAACCATGGATATGCTCTCCTTTGGGGAACTGGCGGGGAGATTGAGTTAGCATCATCGAGTACAAGCAAACAAACAACAACAAAACCAAAAACTCCACACCACTCTTTCTCCCTAAACAATTAAAAACCTGCAAAAGACCAGAATCATAAATCAGCCCATAAACAGCCCACAGTACCACCACAACTAGCTTTAGCAGTACCTTAGAGTGGGAGTCCAAAGTCCATTAAGTGAACTAAAAGGCAAAAAAGATCCTTAATGCACTTATTTGCAAAACATGAAACGCAACACTAGAAACTCTTACGTACCTAAGTGCCCACTGTGCTGGCCTTTAAGTAAGTGTTCGGTAATTGGAAGTCAATATTATTAACTAATATTTGCTGAGCACCTCTTGTGTGACAGACACTTTCTCATATATTAATTTTCACAGCAACCCTGAGAGGTAGACTTACTTTAAAGTTGAAGAGACTGAAATTTGACAGGACTCACTGTCTTGACCTAGGTGGCAGTGGTACTGGGTGATAAAAGTGGAACTTGAACCCAGAATTTTTTACACTAAATTCAATCTCTTTACTCACAATACTATGGCTTCTTATAGATGATTTAAAGTATTTTATTGGTTTTCCATAAATGGAATGATGTCTTGAAGATATATTGTAACCCAGAAAAGATCATGTTCTTTTAATCCATTCCTGTGGTTGTAGAACTATTGTGGATGGGGCATTTTGATTCGATTATTTCAATTGAGATGTAACCTATCTCACTGAGGATGGGTCTTAATCTACTTATTGGAGTCCATTATAAGAGGATAAAGACAGAGAGAAGACACAGAAAAAGGTCCCAGGGAAGCTTAGAGGGAAGGAAACCTAGAAGCTGAAAGTGACAGAAGCTAAAAGAGAGAAACCAACTAGAAGTTCAGAGAGGAAGCCACTAAAGCCAGAAACTGGAAGCAATGAAACCTGGGAGAGAAGGGGTTGACCAGCAGACATCATCATGTATCTTCTGACAGAGGTGCCCTGGGCCACCAGCAACATTTCTCTAGACAGAAGGTATTGTCTGATGATGCCTTGATTTGGAAATTTTCACAGCCTAAGAACTGTAAGCTTGTACGTTAATAAGTCCCTATTGTAAAAGCCAACCCATTTCTGGTGTATTGCATTTTGTCAGCTTTAGCAAACTTAAACAACCTGTATTTGCCATTAATTAAAAGGGGGATTTAAAAAATCCTTAAAAACCCTTACAGGCAAGCTTAAAATAGGTTGGATGTCTAAAAATCATAAACTATATAAAGGCCAATATATAAAAGTTCCAGCTGTGTATCAGTGTTACTTCCTGTGTAGCTGTGTCTACAAGTGACAAATCTCTTTGTCCACAGATACTACAGGATGTTGTGAATGCTTCTTTGAGGATAAAATATCAATAATGTAGTGGAAAGAGGAGGGTTCAGGAACTTGATCCACTGGTTTCACATCCTGTTTCCTTTACTTACAGCTATGTGACTTTGAGGAAGTTGTTTAACCTCTCCTACAGGGTTTCCTGTCTCATTTCACCAGCATAAAGTGATATAATATAAATAAAACTCTCAGCATTCTGCTTGACACAGAGTGGACTTTTAGTACATTAGCTGCTATTATTACTATTAGGAATTTGGATTCAATGATTGAAAAACACTTTCTCAGTCACTGAATCTTCTTCCCCAAGTAACTCTTGCAGGTCATTCTGCCTTCCTTTGCTACAGCTCTTCTTTCTGCAGCCAGGGATTTCTGAAACATTCAGAGAGGTGATATTGTTAAGGCTCAGACTGGATTCATAAGAAGATTATGACTTCAGGAATGGGATGATCCAGGCTCATATTCCGGTTCCAACACTCATTATTTAAATGATGTTAAATAATTTACTTATTCTTTTTAAGCTTCTTGTACAAGTGTAAATAAAATCCTTCTCTAGAGACTTCTGGGAAGATGGCTGAATAGAGTAGCTCAAGATTAGCCCTGCTCCACGGAAAAGTTAGAGAAGGGACAGAGGGTGACTGAGGCAGTGATTCTGGAGTGAGGGTGTGGCTGACCTGGTAGAGCCTTCTGCACCACATGGGACAGCTCTGGTTGCAGAGGCTGAGGAACTGAGAGGCTGAAAGCTGGAGCCTGGTGCGGAGCTCGTGGGAGTGCACGGACAGGAGCCAGGGACTAGGAAGTAAATCAGGCCTCCTTGGGTGTGCCACCCTCACCAGCTCAGCCCCGTGACCAGTGACTCACCCCACACCCCACGCACCCACTCCATTCCCTGTGCTCCAAGCCCTCCTACCCCACCAGCTCCCAGTGCACATACTTGCCCCACCCCCCCACCCCAACTACAGCCCAACCCAAATCTCCTACACCCCTCTCTAGCACTACCTCCCCCTCCCTGCTCCCTGCAGGCTGTTGTCAGTTCATAAAGGCTGCAGGCACTAACCTCCATACCCAAGCCAACCCTGTCTCCTTGCCTTATAGTGTCACACAGCCTCACCCCAGCTCTCCTGAGCTCTGTGAATCAGTTAATAGCATTCCTAAGCCCACATATGTGCACAGGCCCCCAATCCCATCATTCAGCTCTGGGAACTACACTTTACAGCAGTCCTTGAACACAGCCCACAGTCACACTTCGCAGTTCTGAGAAAGTGCTGACCCGCACAGTTGGGTCACATCTGCCAGCAATCCATGAATTCATAATGCTGACCTGCTGCCACAGCTCTATGCATGTGTACAAAGGGCCCTGTGCCTTAGACCAGTGCACACCAGGGTTATGCCCCCCCCACTGGTGCACCTGCACAGGTACATCCTCCCTGGCTGCTGGGCACCCACGTTCACAAGCATCAGCATAATATCCCCAACCTGTGCCTATACCTGCCCTGAAACAAATAACCGCACTGAGTACCCCACCTTGTACCCTGGTCCCTGCTGTACAACCATCCCGCAAACAAAAGTCCTTACACTACTGAAAGAAATCAACTCCCAAAATAAATCAATGAAGTTATTTACATGCCACAGCAGAAGATCACTAAGCACATCATAATGCAGACAGATATAGTCTTGCCTAATGACCAAGTAAAAC
This sequence comes from Tamandua tetradactyla, assembly GCF_023851605.1. Taxonomy (NCBI): domain Eukaryota; kingdom Metazoa; phylum Chordata; class Mammalia; order Pilosa; family Myrmecophagidae; genus Tamandua; species Tamandua tetradactyla. The sequence continues at coordinate 48,638,069 of NC_135336.1, forward strand.
ACGAGAGGAGAACACAGAATTTGGAACAATTAATCAAAGATGTTCATACAACTCTACTTAATAAAATAAGTGGGATAGCAAATGACATAAAGGAGATCATTAAGACAGTAGGAGAGCATAAAGAGGAATTTGAAGGAGTAAATAGAAAAATAGCAGATATCGAAGAGATTAAAGACTCTGTTGACCAAATAAAAAACATACTAGAGGCATTCAACACCAAATTTGAAGAGACAGAAGATAGAATAAGTGATGTAGAGGACTGACTTTGAAGACTCAAAACAGCAAATGATAAAAAGGATAGAAAAAATTGAATTGCATTTCAGGGAAATGATATACAAAACAAAGCACACAAATATAAGAATCATTGGTGTTCCAGAAGGAGAAGAGAGGAGCAAAGGGCTAGGAAGAGTAGTTGAGGATATAATGGGGGAAAACTTCCCAACTCTCATAAAGGACATAAATATACAAATCAAAGAATCCCAATGAACTCCAAACAGAACAAATCCAAATAGGCCTTCTCCAAGGCACATGCTAATCAGTCTGTCAAATGTTGAAGAGAAGCAGAAAATCTTGAAAGTGGCAATAGAAAAACATTCTACTACATACAAGGGAAACCAAATAAGACTGAGTTCAGGCTCTTCAACTAGCACCTGGAAGGTGAGAAGGCAGTGGTATGATATATTCAAGATCCTGAAAGAGAAAGACTTCTAGGCAAGAATTCTGTACCCAGCCAAATTATCTTTCAAAACTGAGGGAGAAATTAAAGTTTTCACAAAGAAGTCTTGAAAGATTTGTCAACAAGAGATCAGCCCTACAAAAAAACTAAAAGGATTTCTGTTGGCTGAAAAAAAAAAGACAGGAGAGGGAGGACTGGAGGAGGGCATAAAACTGAAGAGTACACTATGGGTAATTTAAAGAATACAAAGAGCAAGAGGGAAGAGAATATATAGACCTGACAAATAAAATAAAAAACATAAGATGGTGGAATCAAGAAATACCTTTTCAGTAATAACTTTGAATGTTAACAGATTAAACTTACCAATTAAAAGATACAGATTGGCAGAATGGATTGAAAAACATAATCCAGCTATATGCTGCTTACAAGAGACTCATCTTAGATACAAGGAACAAATATACTGAAAGTGAAAGGATGGTAAAAGATTTTCCATGCCAGGTGTAACCAAAAGAAAGCAGGAATAGCTATTATAATATCAGACAAAAATAAATTTTAAATGTAAAGAGATCATAAGGGACAAAGAAGGACACTATATACTAATTAAAGGCTCATTGACCAAGAAGATATAACAATCATAAATGTTTATGCTCCCAATCAAGGAGCTCCAAAGTAAAATAGACATTGGCAAAACTGAAGGGAGCAATGGCTGTTTTAACAATAATAGTAGGGGACTTTAATACACCACTCTCCTCTATAGATAGAACAACCAGGCGGAAGATCAGTAAGGAAATGGAGAAGTTAAATAAGTTGATAAAGGAATAAGACCTAAAGAACATATATAGATCATTGCACCCCAAAGCACAAGGATATACATTCTTCTCTGGTGCTCATGGAACATTTTCCAGGATACATCATATGCTGGGGCACAAAATAGGTCTTTATAAATTTAAATACATTGAAATTATTCAAAGCAATTTCTCTGATCACAATGGGATGAAGCTGGATCTCAGTAACCACCAAAGAATGAGAACATTCACAAATATATGGAGATTAAATAATGCACTCTTAAACAATCAGTGGGTCAAGGAAGAAATTGCTAGAGAAATCAGTAGCTATCTGAAGACGAATGAAAAAGAGAGTACAACTTATCAGAACTTATTGGATGTGGCAAAGATTGTGCTGAGAGGGAAATTTATTGCCCTAAGTGCCTATATTAAAAAACAAGAAAGAGCAAAAATCGAGGACATAGCAGCACACCTGGAAGAGCTTGAGAAAAAACAGCAAACTAACCTCAAAGCAAATAGGAGAAGAGAAATAACAAAGATTAAAGCAGAGATAAATGAATAGGAGAACAAAAGAATAATAGAAAAAATCAATAAAACCAAAAGATGGTTCTTTGAAAAAATCAATAAAATTGATAGGCCACTAGCAAGACTGATGAAGAAAAAAAGAGAGAGGATGCAAGTAAAACAAAATCAGAAATGAGAAGGGATTCATTACCACAGACCCTGAAGAAATAAAAGAAATCGTAAGAGGATACTATGAACAACTATACAGCAACAAAATAGACAACTTAGATGAAATGGACAAATTCCTGGAGATGTACAAAGAAGCTACATGGACTCAAGAAGAAATAGAAGATCTCAACAAACCAATCACAAATTAAAGAGATTCAATTATTCATCAAAAATTTTCCTACAAAGAAAAACCCAGGGCTAGATGGCTTAACAGGGCAATTTTATCAAACATTCCAAAAAGAACTAACACCAATCCTGCTCAAACTTTTCCAAAAAATTGAGGAAAAAGGAACTCAACCTAACTCATTTTTTGAATCTAATATCATTTTAATTCCCAAACTGGGTAAATATGCTATAAGAAAGGAAAACTACAGGCCAAGCTCCCTAGTGCACAAAGAGGCAAAAATTCTCAATAAAATATTAGCAAATCAAATTCAACAACACATTAAAAGAATTATACACCATAACCAAGTGGGGTTTATACCAGGAATGCAAGGATGGTTCAACACAAGAAAATCAATTAATGTAATACAGCACATTAAATTTTTGAAAGGGAAAATCATATGAACATCTCAATTGATGCTGAAAAAGCCTTTGGCAAAATTCAGCATCCTTTTGTGATAAAACACTCCAAAATATAGGAATCAAAGTAACTACCTCAATATGATAAAGGGAATATATGAAAAACCGATAGCCAGAATCATACTCAATGGAGAGAGACTGAAAGCTTTCCCCCTAAGATCAGGAACAAGACAAAGATGCCCACTGTCAAAACTATTATTCAACATTGTGCTAGGAGTTCCAGCTAGAGCAATTAGGCAGGACAAAGAAATAAAAGGGATCTAAATTGGAAAGGAAGAAGTAAAACTCTCATTATTTGCAAATGATATGATACTATACTTGGAAGATCCTGAGAAATCTACAGCAAACTTGAGTTCATCAACAAATTAAGCAAGATGGCGGGATATAAAATTAATGTGCAAAAAGCAGTAACATTTTCAGACACAAGCAATGTCCTAGCTGAGGAGTCAGTTAAGGAAAAAATTCCATTCAAAATAGCGACTAAAAGAATCAAGTACCTAGGAATGAAGTGAACTAGGGTGTAAAGGACTTGTATGCAGAAAACTACACAACATTGCTAAAAGAAATCAAAAGAGATCTAAATAGGTGGAAAGACATCCCCTTTTCATGGATAGGAAGGCTAAATATAGTTAAGATGTCAATTCCCCCAAATTGATCTACAGATTCAACACAGTACCAATTGGAATTCCAACAACCTACTTTGAAGATTTGGAAAAGCTAAGTATCAAATTCATCTGTAGGGGAAAGAGACCCTGAATAGCTAAAAGCATCCTAATAAAGAAGAATGAAGTGGGAGGATTAACAATCCCTGACTTTAAAACCTATTATAAAACTACAGTGGTGAAAACAGCCTGGTACTGGCACAAAGATAGAAGCATTGAGCAATGGAATTGAATCGAGAGTGCAGAAATAGACCACCAAATCTGTGGTCAACTGATTTTTGACAAGGCCCCAGATCCTCTGAACTGGGATAAAATAGTCTTTTCAATAATTGGGCATGGAAGCACTGGATATCAATAGCCAAGGGAATGAAGGAGGACCTGAATCTTACACCATTTACAAAAATTAACTCAAAGCGGATCAAACACCTAAATATAAGAACTAGCATCATAATGCTTCTAGAAGAAAATGTATGGAAACATCTTCAAGACCTAGTAATAGAAGGTAGCTTCCTAAACTTTACATCCAAAGCACAAGCAACAAAAGAAAAAATAGATAAATGGGAACTCCTCAAAATCAAATGCTTCTGCACCTCAAAAGACTTTGTCAAAAAGGTGAAGAGGCAGCCAACTCAATGGGAGAAAATATTTGAAAATCAAATATAGGACAAAGGTTTGATTTCCTGTATATACAAAGAAATCATACAACTCAACAACAATAGAACAAACAGCCCAATTATAAAATGAGCTAAAGATATGAATAGGCATTTTTCTGAAGAGCAAATATAGATGGCTCAAAAGCACACGAAGGGGGTGTTGAAATTAGATGGTAATTAATATTTTAAAACTTTAACTTATGTGTGATACTAAAGCAAAAATGTTTATATGGTATAAAAATTATATTTTGACTAGTGCATTTCCTAATATAACTTAAGTAAACAGCTTAATTGAACACCATAGTACACGGAACCTTGAGTAGGGCATGAGATTTTGTTGGTGTGTCCAGAGTGATGCCCCAATAAATCCCAGAGTGATTTGAACAGTGAATAAAAGGTATTTGCAAAGCCCCCTTGGGGAAATGGTGAGAAGGGGGAAAACTCAACTCTCCCAAGTGGAGAATTCTTGATATTCTCACAAGCAATGGGGACAGCCAAAGCAATAGGCTGAGCCCCTAATTTTGGGGTTTGTTCATATGAAACTTAACCCTGCAAAGCATAGGCTAAACTTACTTAAAATTAGACCTAAGAGTCACCCCCAAGAGATCCTCTTTTGTTGCTCAGACATGGCCTCTCTCTCTCAGCCAACACAATAAGCAAACTCACTGCCCTTCCCCTCTCTATGTGGCACATGACTCCCAGGGGTGTGGACCTTCCTGGTAATGTGGAACAGAAATCCTAGAATGAGCTGGGACTCAGCATCAAGGGATTGAGAAAACCTTCTCAACCAAAACATGGAAGAGTGAAATGAGCCAAAACATGGAAGAGTGAAATGAGCCAAAATAAAGTGTGAATGGCTGAGAGATTCCAAACTGAGTAGAGAGGTTATCCTGGAGGTTATTCTTAAGCATAATATAGATATCACCTGTGCTGGTTTGAGAGGATATATGTCCCCTAGAAAAGCCATGTTTTAATCAAAATCCCATTTCATAAAGGCAGAATAATCCCTATTCAATACTGCATGTTTGAAACTGTAATCAAATTATTTCCCTGGAGATGTGATTTAATCAAGAGTGGTTGTTAAACTGGATTAGGTAACGACATGTCTCCACCCATTTGGGTGAGTCTTGATAAGTTTCTGGAGTTCTATAAAGAGGAAACATTTTGGAGAATGAAAAAGAGATTCGGAGAGAGCCAGAGAAGAATGACAAGCCACGAGAAACAGATAGCCCACTAGCCAGCGACTTTTGGAGATGAAGAAGGAAAACGCCTCCCAGGAGGCCAGGAGAGAAAGCTAGCAGAAGATGCCTTGCTCACCATGTGCCCTTCCAGCCAAGAGAAGAACTGTGACAGCATTTGCCATGTGCCTTTTCACTCGAGAGAGAAACCCCGAACTTCATCGGCCTTCTTGAACCAAGGTATTTTTCCTTGGATGTCTTTGATCGGACATTTCTATAGACTTGTTTTAACTGGGACATTTTCTCTGCCTTAGAACTGTAACCTAGACACTTACTAAATTTCCCCTTTTAAAAGCCATTCCATTTCTAGTATATTGCATTCTGGCAGCTGGGAAACTAGAATATCACCTTTTTAGTTAAGGTGTAATGGAGAGGCTGGAGAGAACCGCCTGAAAATGTAGAGCTATGTTCCAGTAGCCATGTTTCTTGAAGATGATTGTATAAAGATATAGCTTTTACAATGTGACTGTGTGATTGTGAAAACCTTGTGTCTGATACTCCTTTTAGCTATCTTATCTACAAACGAGTAAAACATATGAATTAAAAATAAATAAATAATAAGGGGAACATGAACAAATGTTAAAATAAATTTAGTAGATTGAAATGCTAGTGATCAATGAAAGGGAGAGGTAAGGGGTACAGTATGTATACATTTTTTCCTGTTTTCTTTTTATTTCTTTTTCTGAATCAATGCAAATGTTCTAAGAAATGATCATGACGAATATAAAACTATGTGATGATATTGTGAGTTATTGATTATATATCAAGAATGGAATGATCATATGGTAAGAATGTTTGTGGTTTGTTTGTATGTCATGTTTAACATAAAAAAGCACATTAAGAGATGTTATTTTCATTGGCTCTATTGGAAATGCAGATCAAGACTATAATGAGATACTACCTCACACCTATAAGAATGGCTGCTATTAAACAAACAAAAAACTATAAATTGTTGGAGAGGATTGGAGAAACTGGGACACTTATGCAGTGCTGGTGGGAATGTATAATGGTGAAGTCACTATGTGAGACTGTTTGGCAGTTCCTTAGGAAACTAAATATTGAGTTGCTCTATGACCCAGCAATAGCACTACTTGGTATATACCCAGAAGAGGTGAAAGCAATGACACAAATAGACATGTGCACACCTATGTTCATAGCAGCATTATTCACAATTGCCAAAAGATGGAAACAAACCAAATGCCCATCAACAGACAAGTGGATCAACAAAATGTGGTTCTGGAGAGGCTGGGCTAGGTTTCAGGATATATCTGGATCAGGGACCCATCCTGAGGTTGTAGGCTTCTGAAAAGTTACTCTAGTGCCTAGAACACTTGTGAAATCTTATATATTGCCCTAGGTGTTCTTTCCATCATACGATGGAATATTATCTAGCACTAAGACAAAATGACGTCTTGAAGCACATGATAAGATGGATGAACATTGAGGACATAATGTTGAATGAAATTAGCCAGACACAAAAGAATAGATGCTGTATGATTCCACTTTTATGACCAACATAAAGATGTAATCACAGGTTTATAATATAGAACATAGGGAAATTAGAGATACATAGAAGCTAGAGATGGGTGAACCGTTAGCCAATGAGGTTGAACTCCAATGTAAGGGCATATATAGAAGTGAAGGTGGTTCTCTAGTGGGTCTAGAAGTAATATTACCATATTGAAGGTGAACAAGATGGAAAGGGGGTGTATAAACCTATGTGTCCTACTGATTCATACTAGAAATATGAATTAGTTCTCACAAGAATTACTTCAAAGATATGATTCTTTTACAAAGAGTATTTAAGTCCAGGGTTCAGGGGGAAAATTGCTATTGCATGCTATGAGCTTTGTTCAAAAGGAAACCATCAGCACTACCACAGCAACAGCAGAGGTAAATAATGGGGTGAGGGACTAAGAGTTAAGAAGAGGTTTAGATTTCCTATTTGGCAAAGGTGTGTTTATTGGTTTTCTTTCACTTGGGAACAATGAAATTATCGAAAATTGAGAATTTTGATGATCTGTGGACTCTGGGCCCTCTACATGATGCCCAATGAATGCAGTGGCTGGAGGATGCACTGACAGAGGAGTAGATTGGTGAATGATGGTGTATACTTATGAGCGAAGGTTGTGCTGCTACAAAAAGGAACAAAGTCGTGCGGCATGCAACAATGTGAATGAACATGTGGGACATTTGCTGGACAAAATAAGCCAGAAACAAAAGAAAAAGAATGGTATGGTTACCTTTAGAAAAAGCTTATAAGAAAACAGGGATCTAGATTGTAAGCTTTTAGTGCAGACACATGAAGTCCGGAGTGGTGATTATCATTTCTGAATTTTGAGAGGCTGTTATATATATATATATAACCTGATATTTAGAGGTAAGAACAAAGCCGAACAGGTTGGGATTAAAGTAATTCAGAATATAGGGGTAAGGAAGACAGTGGCTATACTTCAGAATCATATATACTCTTTGAGACCAATAGAAGAAAGATTTATTTGGTCTGGAACTGAAATTTTCTGTAGTACATAATTTAATTCAACCTATCTGTATAGCTCATTTGAACAATTGAAACACAGGGAGCACAGACTAAGAAAGAGGTCCTTTGATCCTGTATAGATTATTGTAATGCTTGGATACATCCTAGAATATATCAAGCAGATAATCAAAAAATTTTGGCAAAGTCCCCTGAGGGAGGGTAGAAAGACTATGGAACCATTAAACCTTACCATCAGGGAATCCCCTGATACTGTGTCAAACTTTAGGGATACCCAAATCAGTAGGCCATGACATTGATTATGAAGCTTATTCTTGTGAATCTTATGTAGGTAGCAGAGAAGCTTAGACTACCTATACACATGCCTAAGAGTTACTTCTGGAGGACTCTGTTGTTGCTCAGATGTGGCCTCAGTTTCTCTAAGCCCAAGTCTGCAAGTGAAATCATTGCCCTCCCGGCTACGTGGGACATGGCATCCAGGGGTGAAAGTCTCCCTGGAGAATTGGGAGATGACTCCAGGGATGAATCTAGACCTGACACTGTGGAATCAACAATTCCATCCTGAGCAAAAGGGGGGAAAAGAAGTGTAACTAATAAAGTATCAGTGGCAGAGAGAGTTCAGAGTTGAGAGGCTACCCTGGAGGTTGCTCTTATGCAAGCTTCGGTTAGACCTTGCTACCTATCATAACCTGCCAACTCTCAACTAGGACCATTCCAGCCAATCCTAAAGAATACCTAGGGCAATATATGAGATTCCACAAGTGTTCCAGGCACTAGAGTAACTTTTCAGAGGACTAAAACCTCAGGATGGGTCCCTGGTCCAGACATGTCCTGAAACCTAGCCCAGCCTCTCCAGAACATCAGATAATTCCATCTCCATACCCCATATTAGTGACACACCCTTCCAATATGAAAAATTTAGAATTGCCATAGCCCAAACACCCTAAAGAGAGGGATGGAAAGCTCAAACATGATGCTGGAGTTATACAGAGGGGTTAAGATTTAACCAAATGAATATGAATGCTGAGTCATTAAATTGATATCTCTTTTAGTCTCCAGTATTTTAGAATAGCTAGAAGTAAAAACCTAAAATTGTGAAGTGGTAACCTATGTCAAACTTTGAAATATGTTCTACAACTAATTGTGGTGCTGTGCTTTGTTATGTATAGCTTTTTTGTATATATGTTGTTTTTCACAAAAAAAGAAGGAATAAAAGTCGATTGTGATGATAAAAAATATTTACACCCTCTAGCCTCCTATATTCTGGAGCACCTAGAAGGAAAAATCTGAGAGGATTGTATGGTAGCCCATGACAAACAAACTCTGGGATCTGTTCTGTAACTACTTGTTGAAGAGTGCTTTGAAAACTATTGCTTTTTTATTTCTTTGCTTTGTATATATGTTACACTATACAATAAAAAAGTTTAAAAAAATCCTCTAGCGTGTTTAAATGAAGAATTGCCTAACAACTGCGTGTTATAAATTGTAAATTATCATTAATTATTTAATTATTATTATCATCATGATTTATAGGTTATTTTCATATTTAAAATTTCCCAAATTAAGAACTTTTCTAATACTCCTTTGCTGATGTGGCAACAATGAATTGTATTACATAAAAGCAAAGTACCAAACATCTTCTGGTACTTACTCTTTGGAAAAGAAATCACAGATTCTTTCTCTAGCCACTGGCTCATGTCAGGTGATGGGAATTTTAGTTATATATATATATATATAAATGTGGTTTAAGCACACGGAGTTTTTTTATGGATAAATATTAAAAAATTAGGCATTGAATGTTATTGCTTTCTTTACCATTAACTCTAGAGCTTGCTTATGCTACCATTTGTAACTATTTTACAAGTCAGGGGAAAATACACACCCACAATTTTTCCTTGATGTTGTCTGACTCATGATATCAGGATAAATTATTTTATTTTATTATTATTTTTTTTAAAGTTTTCATTGAAAGGTTTTCCAGTCACTCCAAATAAACTTAGCTGTGAATGGAAAAGATACAGCTGACTGTCCTGGCTCCTTGAGCGGCTTTTTTGCTCTTGTCCCACATTTAGTTGAGTCAGAAGGAAAGCATGTGGTGTGGCCAACCTCTGAAATCATTAAACATCTCCTGTAAACTGTTGTTGTTAGAGACTCACTCAGGTTTATTTTCTAAAGGCCTCTTAATAAGACAGCATCTAATTTGCAGCCAGACTGTTTGGTCACTTTGAGCTCTTGGCTTTGCATGGTTGGCCTGTTGGTATGATGATTCCTAAAGAACCATTGGTAAAATAGCAAGTGCCAGCGGGACATCAAATTCCAAAGACATGCTACCTCCCCTGACCTGCTTGCGAGGATTCAGCCTTCTTTAAGTGCCTCAGGTTGTTCACTGCAGAATACATTAATAGAAGCAGAAATGCCCTGGGAAAAATCTATGACCTAAGAACTACTTTCATTTAGAAAGTGGCGAGATTTCAGGAGGAAAAAAAAAACAAACTTCTGTTAGCTGAACTTGTTTCAGCTACCCGGGGATAATCTTTCTCTGTCAAAATGGTCATATTGAAGAGTGAAGCAATTTTCTTTCAGCAAGTATTTAAAACATGTTTTTCCCCAAAAATGAAAACAAGAGAAGAAATGGTAATGAATAATGTAACCTACTCTTTCAGAGTCCAGCCCAAGTCCATCTTCATTTCATTTTTGTTTGTATAGTGTAATAAAAGACCCAGGTAATGATATAGTGACATTCTGGGGGAGTTTAAGCCACTACAAAAGGAAAATATTATTTATACTCTTTTACTTATTATACATAAAGTGGAGGAGATTTCTTTAAGATAGTATAACAGAGGCAGACCTCAGTAGTCAAGCAATGCATTGTACACAAAATTTATTGAGCACTACTCATGTCATGGGGAAATATAAAAAAGCACAACTTATTCATTTATTTTAGTAATTTATATTCTCACCAAGTGATACCAGACATAAAAAAAGTTGAATACTCTATAGCCTCTAGACACATGTGGTATATACTTTTGAATTTAAATAAATTAAAATAACATAAAATAAAAGATTCAGTACTTCAGTCACACTAGCCACATTTCAAGTGTTAAGTAGCCGTATGTGGCTCAGATATAAAACATGAACTCCTCAGGTACAGAATATTTCTGTCATTGCAGAAAGCTCTATTGGCCAGCCCTGATTTATTCTGCACTTTAAAGGTAACACATTGTTGATACTGAATGTGAGTACCTGGCAGTTGACAATAAGGAAGGATCAAAGAAGAGTGCAATAGTTAATGGGGCTGATTATGGTGAATTGGATAGGTAAAGAGGAGAGTAGGGAAACACCTTCAGTAGGGAAAAGGAAAAGAATGTTTTGGGGAGTAATAGCTCATCAGCCTAGGTCAAGTTTCTGTGATAGATGGTGAGGGATGAAAATGGAAAGACGGCTCGGGTGAGATAGAATCTCAAGCTAAGGTGCTCATAAGGCCATTGAATATTTTTGAGCAGAATACTGATAGTTCTGGAACAGTGGCGTAATCCAGCAAACAGTTTTCTTTATATTATTTGGTAGAGAAGGCCAAAAATTAATACTAGCACACCAAATGTGTGGTCCAAGATGAACTCTATCTTTTCCCACATGGTTAGCCTAGAATTGTTAAAGCTTTATTAACAATGTGTATGTATATATGAGTGTGTGTGTGTGTGTGTGTGTGTGTGTGTGTGTGTGTGTGTGCGTGTATCTTTGTTATGGGGTGAGGAAAGAGAAAAGATATGGAAACTCGGTTTTAGTCATTTCTTCTGGCCATTGGGAAGTAATGTTGATAATCTCAGGAAACCATAGGGATATCCAGGTATTCTAAGTTTGATTCAGAACTTTGCTCCTTTCTAGGACACTCATGGGTGTTCGTTTTGGTCAAGGAAACTTTTCAGAATGGAAAGGAAACATTGTGCTTGGAAATATCCTGATTATATCAAGGCTTCAAGAAGGGACTTAGGTCAAATTGTGTCTTCTTAAAACTGTCTATGGAACTAGAGAAAAGCATATTTAGGGGCTTTTCATGCACCATCATCCAATTTTATTCTTCTGCTCACATTTTTTCCTTTCCTCCTTTTCATATTATGTGTCAAGCAACGGGGATGCAGAGATAAATAAGACATGATTCTTTCTGCAAGGAGTTCATAGTCTTGTATGGAAATAGATAAATAAATGCCTTTACACAGTGGAAATGACCATGCTAGGGCTGTGCACAGAGTACTGCAGGGACATAGAGGGCATTGAGGAGGTACTTAATATAGCCAAAGTGGTGGCAGATGGAGAACCAGGCTGGCTGCAGTCATGTCTTCACAGAGGAGAAGATATTTGATCTGAATCTTAGAGGAGGAGTACAAATGAATCCAGTAGACAAAGTGGGGGACACTGTGTACAGCAAGGGAAGAGCAGTACACAGCCAAGAAGTACGGCAGAATAAGACCATGTGGAAAGAGCTAGACTTTGCTTCCTCTTTTGGCCTTAGCACAGCACAGAGTAAGGACTTGGGGTCTACTTACTTCTATATCAACCCTTCCTTCAGGTTAAGGAGTAGGTGTAGACAGCAGAGACATCTGCTTATATGACTCCCGTGGCTTGGAGGAGCATTTAAATTTACTAACTCTTATCATCTGGCTATGGATTATAGCAAAGTAACACCAAAGAGAAAGATCTGGGGAGCCAGATACAAGTTTGTTTACCACACTGTAATAATGTCTTTGTTCTAGTCTGTTTCTCATAAAATCACGCAAGTTTGTGTTGCCTAAGGAATGACATGCTAGACTGTCATCCTCTTTACCAGATTGATGCCAAGCAACTTGTGATCATGTTGGGAGAGTTTATGGGGAAACCTTAACCCTTGTAAATTACTCTAAGAGAAATGACAGCTTTATTTTCTTTATTTTTTTTCCAGTTACACAGCTCTTACTTTTCTGGCTCAGAAATGACAGTATGTTTTTAGGAAAAAAATTCCAAAAAGAAAGAAATTAAAATCACTGTACTAAGCATGAAACAGAGCCAGTCCACAGTCTCTAGAAACAGAGCCACTGGCTTTCTTTCACTTAATGAGTCAAAGGTCTTCTCATAGAGAGTTGATGTTTTTGCTCCCCTTTGTGTCAGGACAAACCATCACGAGAGGCAGCCAGAGTAGCAGGAAGACTATGAACTTTGGAGTGTCACCTGGATGAGAATACTGGGTCTGCCACATACTAATTGCATGACCCTAGGTAAGTTGCTTGACTGAGCGGGGACCCAGATTTTCTCATCTGTAAAATAGGAACAATAACTATCTTGTAGGGTTGATATGAGGAATAGATATAATGGAACAAGCACAAGTGTATTTTCCTATTAGATACTTAATAAGTAGTATCATTATAACTATTAAGGATATGTTTGAGTTTCTCCTTTCTCCCTTGGATGACTATAAGCTACATACTTTCTTAAAGGAGAGGATGCTAACTCTGGCCATTTTTGGGTTAGACATTATCTTTGCGAAAAGAGATTTTCCAAAGTAGGACCTATAGGGAAATTGTGAATTTGATTAGGGTTGAGAGGAGGCTGTCATAGATATACCAAATAATTCCTGATGTAGAAAGTTATACCAGGGAAATGTATTCCCTTTATGGGAATTAGCTCTTATTTATCACAAGAAAGCAAATGCTAAAGGATAACATTTGGCTGATGACTTTAGTTAATGAATGGTGGTAAAGATAAAAGAAAAATAACTGCTCTGAGATTGATGAGCTAGTTTATGGAATTATTTGAACTCCTTGTTTATTGAACTTTTTGTTCATTGTTGGCCATCTCTCTGTTTATAACAATACCCAGAGAGTGAGACAGAAGAGGGATGGAAGAAATGATTTCAATCTGTGTAATACTGTAAATATGTTTTGATAGAAATGTAGGTTGAAGATGCATAATAAGGGGGGAACAGAAAAAGAAAGAGAAGATTGTAAATAATTCCAGCATTTCTGTTATTATTTTTATTATTACTATAAAGAACTGAGCCATAAAAGAAGAACCAAAAGACATTCATCTCCTTCTTTTGTTCCTTTTATATATGGGTTTCTAAATCTACCACACTGGGATTGTTTTTATTTTATCATTTGACACAGAAAATAATCTCTATTGAAAATGTATATTACATAACAGTTAATATCATTGGAAGTACCATGTCCTAGTAGAACCTGAAATAATGAAGTTAAGCAGTGATTCTTGAACTGTTCCTAAGCTGTTCCATGGAATACCAGTTCCAAGAGATGATCTCAGGTAGGGTGGATCTGTTATCAAATACGCATAGGGACCACTTTACCATAACCTCTTTGGAGAATGAAAAAATATATATATAGCATATTAAAATTTCTGTGAAATCTTCAAGTGAACAAAATCATGTAATATTATTTGAGTACTTCTAAAACTTAATTGACCAGAGAGACTTTTTTTGCATAAATTCCTATTAATGTCTCATTTAGTAGTAATGAGACATTACTACAAATAGTAGTACTATTTTTGAAACATGTTTTGGAAAATGTTGAAGTAGAGGGACACAAAGATTTTAAATAATATAGCAGTAATTATTAAAAAAGCATGTTTGTGTAGTTAAAATAGGCTTTTAAGATCATAAAACTTTTTTTGTATGTGTGAGGATTCTCTTTTGACTGGTGTAAAAATCTGCATAGGTATATATATTATTAGAATAAAAATTAAAAACATAGTACTGTACCACACAAAAGTGAACACTAGTATAAACAATGGACTATACTTAGTACAATTATGGGAAAAATTGTACTATTGAAAGTGTTCTTTCGTGAATTGTAAAAAATATACCATACTAATGTAAGGTGTTAATAATAGGGTGGTACATGAGAATTCTATATTTTATGCATGATTTTTCTGTAAACCTACAACTTCTCTAATAAAAAAATATCAGAATGGTGAACATATAGGTCTTTTGAAACTTTATAAGTCATACTTTAATTATTGCTTCTTTTTCTTTTTCCACTTATGCTTGAACTTATTTGGTCTTTTGAGGCATGTGGGATTATTCTCTGTATTCTAAGAAACAAGACTGTTTCTGCTACGTCTTGGAAGGTTATGTGAGCACCCATCTGGGATTTTATTCTCTTTTGGAATTATATTCTATTTTGACTTGATTCTATATAAATCCCATAAGCCATTCCCAGGTGTCTGTATATACAATACATTCACCACAGTAACAGTAGCAATGTAAGCTTAAGAAGCATGATTTTGCAAAATATTTGCCAAGATTGCATGCATTTCTAAATAGCAAAGAGAGTGGTTATTTGACAATTTCTTTTTTTTTAAGATAAAGACATGCAGATGATCAGTGACTTGGCCCCAGGCCCCAGAGAGAGGCAACGTGTTTTTGAAATTAGAATCCTGAAGGATTTCTGGAATGGTGGATTTCCAGGCTATAAGCATACCAATTCCATAGCTTCATCTCTAATGACATCAGAAATAGCCTTAGAGAGAGGATTGCTCTGTGAACATCATAATTTTACAGAGTGAGCAACCTTTCTCTGGTATGCCAAAGAATTATTTTTTAATGGTCCTAATTGATCTCTATCCCCCAAAGGGCTCTGAATTATGCAAGTGTTTCAAGTCTTGACAAGCCATCCCCACACACCTGTGCAATGGAAACGTTCAATGAGAGGTATTCACTTTAGTCTAGGCAAGACCCAGGCAGCTCTCTGCAGAGGCCCAGATTCAGGAAAGCAGGTTCTGGGCCACCTTGTTTGGATAAGCTTGTTGGGCCCATTTCTGTTTCTTCTTTTCAGCTTTCTTCCCCCTACCCTACTGACAGGGAGCATCTAGCCATGACAAGGCACAGGACTTCCCCTTTGAACTCCTAAGATCATTTCAGTTCTTGGTCCTCTATACGCTTGTCTCTCACAAACCCAGCTGACAGGGTTTGTTTATTACTGAATTGTGCATTTAGATTTGGTCTTGGCTGGTGACAGCTTTGGAAAGAACATTTTCTAAGATTGCTTTCTTTGGTTTCTCTTAAATAAATTTCTACAAGCCTGGACGTTTCTGGTTCTGCTGAAATGTGGTAGATTTATTCCTAGAGGCTTAAATTAGGATTTTTAAAAAAGAAAACCAACAATGCGATACGCTACGCTGGGACATTTCAGCCACTGGTTCCAAAGGATGCACCCTGCTCTGACTTCTATCAGAAAAATTCAAACCTAAAGGCCCCCTCTGGAAATAGGACCACTTTCTATTCTGATACACTCAGCCCCCTGGTGCCCTCTACTGTTCAACGGCCTCTACTTCTCTGCCTATTTGGGCAGCAGGGCACTGGAATAAACCAAGATGGGGGAGGAGGATTAGAAATGTAGTTAAACTACACTTGGAATTGTGATCAAGTAGCACAGTTTTTCTGTTGATCCCTTTTCTTCCCTCATTTTTTCTGACCTCAACAATCTTGCCTACTTAATTCACAAAAGCTTAGCTCCTCCCAGTTCTCTCTTCCTGTACCTCTCAGCCTTACCTTATGTCTACCTTTTAATAAGAGGCTACTTGTTTGTATTAATAGCACTGATGAACACCACGATCCTTGGCCTTTGAGACTTGGCAGTCCCTAAGTAGATATTTTAAAAGAAATATAGCAACGCACAATCATCCCTTTGGATTTATGAATCAAGTTATCTTTAGAGAAACGTGGAATGATGTAGGAATATAACAGTGGATGGTGGCTGGCAATACGTTTCCCAGTGGCCTCATGACGATGCTCCTCAGCCAGCTCTTAAGGTTATCTGTCCTCCTGTGGACCGAAGGCACCTGTGGCTAAGTCCCTCTGCAGCCTAATGACCACATTTCTGCATAAACCAGCCAGGGTTACCCAAATACATGAAGCCTCTATTATAGAGGCATTAACCCAGACTTCCAGAAGAACAGCTGCTTTATTTAGTTAACAGAGAGGACTGGAGACGCTCCCTGACAGGCTGGATACATTTTATTTCCTGGGGAAGCCAACAGCTGACACCCACACCCAGGCCTATTCAGTTAGAGTTGGAAAAGTAGCACATGAAATAATTAATTGTTTTTAGTTCCAGCACATCAAATGATGCCAATGTCAAAATATCCTGTGAAGTAAACATAACAAAAAGAGAGCTTATAAGAGACGGTTCTTCAAGGAAAACTTACTTAATTGTATGTTTTCACAATGATGCTTAGTCACAGACTCTGTAAATTTAACATAAAATAAATCAATTTCTGAAACACAATTGCTGTTTCAAAGAGATGCATACAATTGTCAGGCATGCTTTAGAGGAAAGTGAAGAAGCATCTGGGGTTATATTTGTCCACTATTCAGGGTAAATTGTTTCAATAAACAATAGAAGAATATTCTTTTCTACCTTCATCACTTTCTATGTTGGAGTAACTACACATTACCAGTAATTTTGTTATCTTAGCAGAGAACATTTTGACTACTTGACATCCATGGAGGTACTATCTTAGGCCAGGGTCAGGTCTAAAATGAGGTGAAATGAGGCTCTCTTCCCAGTGGAAGTTGGGTCAAGGGTTAAGAAGAATTTTAATAGATGTCATATTAACAAGGTCTTAATTCGTGACACAGTCCCCAAGTAGAATTGTTCTGAAAGAAAACTGACCCAAAGAGACATCATCTCTCAAACATTTGAGAGTGTCTGGGATCAAACAATCATATCAAAATCTTTTCTCCAGCACCTCAAAACTGTTTGGGGTCTCTCCTATTTCAAAAAAATGAACTTTCTTATCTGCACCCTCCTGACTCTACTTGATCATCGATGTGTCATTACCCAGCTCTAGCCTATATCCTCCAGCCCTTGGGTTCCTCAGTGTCCTCTCTGTACATTTAGTGTTTATTTGTCTTTTTTTCTCATTAAAGACCTGGGAAGGTGCATTTTTGTTCAATTGTCAATGCATCATCTGTTGGGTGGTGAGGGGGAAGGTTATGCTGCAAAGCATCATATATTAATACAATTGTCCTGTCACATAAATACTGGAACTACATTTTAAGCCTGCTATAAAAATAACATAATTTCTACCACTTAGGTTAATGTGGGACGGACAAATGAAAGTACTTCAGGCAGGGAAATGTTTTAGCCATTGCTAAGGCAACATGAACCCCCTATATTTTCTAAAGCAAAGGAAATTTCAAATCTTGTATATTTGAGATTTGAGTCCCTACATGTACCTTAAGGCTCCTTATAGGGACTTATAAGGAAGGAGTCAAGAAAAAGGCATATTATATGCCTGGGGTTTTAATTTTTTACTCAGCAGCTACTATGTGCCTGGCCCTAGAATGGAGGAAAAACATATGAGATTCCTGGGATGGTGCTGGCTGATGATTTCACTCCTCATAGGGATTTTTTTTTTTTTTTGGCATGCATGGTCTGGGGATTGAATCCAGGGCTCCCACATGGAAGGTGGGCATTCTACCACTGAACCATCCGTGCACCCCTTCGTAGGGATTTTTATCACTGACTCACAGACATTCCATAGTAGAGGTACAGCAATGCTCTAAAACCTTTACCAGATTTAGATTTCTGAGAACCCTAAACTCACGTCATCATCCATATCATAAGCTCCTAAAGAATTTTCAGTATAATCAGAGACACCCTAGATTCACACCTCATGGGGAGACACACTTTAGTTATCTGAGAGAGCACTAACTGGAGAGTTTGACTACATGAACTTCAGCTCTGATTCTGCTATACTCTTCTGGGTGACCCCGAGTAAGATATCAACCTGTCTGAGCTTTTCTCATCTATAAAATTAACTTTTAGTTAAATTAGCTCAAAGATATCTTCCACATTTATATTTTGTGATACTTTCAAAAAGTTTTTTTTTTTTTTTTTTTTTTAATTCCTGAGAAGTTAGAACAGGGGATGGATAAATGAAAGTGCTCAGAAACCTCATTTCTGAGAGTGTCAGAGGGCAAGTAGCAATTTTAAATTACCTTTCTTCTAGGCATATGAATCAAGGTTTAGAAAAATGTGAAATCTTTTAATTGGTTGGAATGAAAAATTTACATTCTACTTAAGAGAAGAATGAGGAAACTTTGAGTTATGAGAAAAGCCACAAATATGAGTGGTTCTCCAGAGAGCTGATGTTTAAGAAGTGAAAAGATTTAAATTTCTTCCTTCTTCCTGTGAAAGAAAAAGAGTGTGGCAAAGAGGGGTCATGGCTGCACCTACAAACAGCAAAAAAGTTGTGTTTAGGGGAGAAAAGGGGCCAGCCTTTGTTTTCTAAGAAGGAAAATGGACCTGAGCCCAAAATCAATAGAGGAGATTGAAGGTGAACTAGCAGGTGTGTTTTATTGTTTTAATAATCAACTATAATTTCTATGGATTGTTTTGTTTTTAGGCTACATTAAGAAATTAGGGTTTGTTATTATTTTTAGTTGATTATTCAATGGTCAGTTTTTGGAGAACATTTTTATTTTATTCACTTCAGTTTGTTTCGATACAGTTTTAATGGCTGTGGGGATTTAAGGACACATTGCTCTCTGAGTATAGACATTTCAGCCTTGTGTGATTCTCGTTCACTCCTTTCCTCCAAATCTATTTGCTTGAGGAAAGACTATAAAGAACCTCCTTTCTCAAAAAATAAACGCAGTTACTAAAGTGATAGTGGAATCCCTGAATGGTGACTTCTCTCTGTGGGTGCTCAAACATGGTTACCTCTTTCTTCTGCCCTTTACTGCAGAGGGAAAGGGGGAAGTTTAGCAGAACTATCATTTGGCCCTTTGGGGTATAAACTGTGGTTGACAAAGTCCTGTTCACTGGATCTTTTTCGTGATATCCCTAACATTTGTGAACAACTTATTCTATTTATTCCTAGATTCTTTAGGTAATGAGGGGTCCTTTTCACTCAATGCTAAAGTGAAAGAGTCTCAGAATTCCAAAGGGAACTCATTCTCTCCTTAATCTCCTCCTCTCCTTTATTTTCCTTCTTTTTTTCACTCAATAGCAAGAATAGTGCACCTCTCTCAAGACTGCATGCTAGTCTTAATATCAAGACCTTCTTTAAATTATGCACAGATATGTTTATGTGGAATGGGTTGAAGAGAAGGAAATCCAAGTAGGAGGAAAAACTTTGTCTTCAAAGGTTACTTGGAGTACCAGAAGTTGGGAAATGTGACCTCAGTCACATTGCAAGTTGCCATATCAAGATGGGTGACCACGGATAAAGAAGAGTAAATTGCGGCTTCTAACTTGAACAGAATACCCAACATTGGGCCCTTCAGGAGAATTAGGGTTGGTTTTGTTGATACGAACCACACATTAGTTAAGAAATGTGTTCTGAGGGTTTTACACCCACAATAGAGTTTTAAAAATTATGACCGTCAAAGTTCTGTGGGTTTTAATGTGGGGCAGACTTGAAATCATCCCGGCTTTTAGGACTGAGCTGTTTCCTTTTGTTAGAGAAGGGAGAACAAGGAGTCTAGCCAGTTCAGATGGATTTCAACTTACTAGTAGAAATATTCACAATGATAATAAACAAACACACACAAAAACAAAAGCAGAAATGTTTTTTTTTTTGTCCTTCACCATCCCTCTATGCTCCACATAAATGAGTACAATAAGAAGTTGCTTTTTTGATCTTTCTCTTTTCATAGACCACTTCTAAGATTCCTCCCAGCTTTCCTCTCAATTTTCTACTGGTCTCCACACTGATTCCCTTGAGTTGTGTTTTATGAATGGGAATAAAGTGGTATCACTTTCTGATCACATAATGAACACCATTTTTTATAATTTCTTTCTTTCTTTTTTTTTTTTGCATGGGCAGGCATTGAACCTGGGTCCCTGGCATGACAGGTGAGAATTCTGTCATTGAACCATCGTTGCACTGCTCTATAATTTTGAGTATAGTAGAAATGAGTTATTTCTCTAGGCAGGACAAATCCTCTAAAATCAGCACAGCCCTCTCTCCATGCCTCTGGTGAAAAATGCAGCCACTCACCTTTTCTTTTTTGAGCAACATTAGAGAGTGATTCAAAACCTACTGGAATGGTGTTGCTTACATATGGCATGAACTTGATCTAAAGGCAGCTCTGTAATGGCATAAAGAGGAGACACATGCTAGGACTCCACATGCTGTGCAAAAGGTAAGTGGGAGATATTGGGATAACTACACAAAACCTCCCACTGATTTTTTTAGAAATTAAGAAGGGAAGTGTTATCTGGCCTGATATGTATCCTAGGGAGAAAGAATCAATTTAAGTGTCTGGTAAAGGCTCCAAGGAGAGTTAGATCATGAGCAATCTGAGATGCAATCACCCAGTTACTTAGTTGGTTGAACTTGATGGCACATTGGGAAGGCACTGACTATTAAATGGTTCATAGCTGGTAGAATGGATTACCTGCCAGGAAAAGCTGAAGTAGATCCCTGGAGAACACTTTTTACACCCAATTTAGGAATAACAGGGAGCTCTTTTACACTGGAAGCATCATCTCTCCCACCAAAAACATAATTTCTCTGAAGAGGATCTGGTGAATGAAGCAGTGTATCTTTGTGAAAGAAGCCAGACAGGTACTACCATAAGAATGAACTTGGATGGCCACACACTTGGCTTGGCTTTGTCCCATACCTGTCCTCTGAGCATGGTTGAGTACCCACTTACATCAGATATGAAGCAAGCAGTCTGCACTGGAGCATGAGATAAAAGGTATTTTAATATGCTCAGGTCACATACAATTTTGACGAACAGTAATTTTAAATTATTTCCTTAAAGGAAACCATACTCCTTACAATATTTTTTTTTCAAATGAAGCAAAATTTCACATGACAGAAAATTTTACATATGACTCTTTCATTTCATAATAGCATTGAATCCCTTCTACCCCAAACACATTTTTTAAAATATCTGCTAATTCTTTCGATGTGCAAAAGATAAGGAGAAATGGTTTGGAAGCTCTTCAATTAAACATCTCATAGTCCTAGATTCTTCAATAAAGTAGAGTTTTTTAAAGTTTCTGTGAGTTTTTCCTTTTTATTTGATAGAATTTTCCTTTTCATTGGTTTCAATAAACAAATCCCCAAAAGTGAAACTTTTTCCCTCTTACTTTAAGAACCTTAAGGGCCAAAATAGTGGTGTGGTTTCCTGACTGGCAGCTTTGGTTTGCCTACTCAGAGAGGTCTTGTGCAATCCCCGGGTAAACATTTGAAGAGGGTTTGTCTCTCACATGAGAGAAAATCATCCCACATAGCCCACAGATTTTGATGCCAAACTTCATGGACCAAGAGTCTGGTTTTAAGGAACTAGCCGTGGAGTATGTTTTTCCTTTCACAGGTGCACAGCACTCATTCCTGGACCTCACAAATAAGAAGATTGACCAGCCCTTAAAAAAGAGAGTAGCCTAAAAACTGGGTATCTCTATGAGAATCCAGTGCTGCTGACCAGGTAGGTTTTAACCTACTAGATGAGGGAAGAAGGGTGGTAGGCAGAGTTAGAACTTCCAAAGCTTTTCTCGTTTTTTCTTTACAACCATCTGGTGTACATAGAAGTATTGTATAATCTGGCCTGTATTTTTTTTTCACTGTGAAGCATATTGAAAAGGTTTTTGTTTAGGTGTGTGCCTAGAAGCCCATGAAGTTCTTTTCTATACTTTCTTAGTTCTAACACAATTCTCATTTTAGGGAATCTTGAAAAGATCATTTTGTAAGAGTACATTCTGCCCAAACTTGTTAATTTGGATGTATTCTTTCCTATCTACATGCCACCTGATGACTGTCCCTGTGCAAATGACACCCATTCTCATCATTTTTTCCAAGCACTTAAACCTGGAAAGATATTTTTTAAAGAACTCAGAAGCTGTCTTGGGGGTTTGGAAAACATTGGAAAATTATTAGCAGACCTTTTGACTGAGCTATTTTTAGGAAGCTAATTGTGTTCTTTTAAAGTACATTTTTGACAATAGGACAAAGTTTTCCTTGCCCCCACTGTTACGTGAAATACTTATAATGAAAAACGTCAGCAAAACGCCTCAAACAGATACATTTTAACCTCAGCAACCGTCAGCCACAGGGGGGAAAGGAATTTCGAAAGGGAAAAGGTTTTTGCAGTATTTATGCTGCTGTTTCTGCCCAAAATGAGGTTTTATTTTACCGTTCAAACAGAAGTTTGTTTTCAAACCAGTTGCTACTTAAAGGAGCAGCTAATCAGGCATCCAGGAAAATCGCCTCTAACCAAACCGTCAGCGCCTCGACCGGGCATGTTTTATTTCCCCTTAACAGCCCCTCCTAAGACAGATGCCTGAAGAAGGGTTACTTACCTTGAGTAAGTAAGATCCAGAGAGGCTGGGGGTTCCCAGAAGAGACGATCAGGAAAGTGCTCTGATCCACCGCTGGTAACATGCACTTGGCTTTTATGTACAGGTGGGAGGAGCTGCTCCTCACAGTAGGTGGGCAGGAAAGCGGCGGCGGACGGCGGGCGGGCAGCCCCCGGGAGGGGCGGGGAGGGCAGGACGCGGAGCCGGTAAAGAGGGAGGAGAGAGGGGGAGAAGGAAAGGAGGGAGGAGTAGGAGCGGAGGAAGAAGTGGAAACGGGAGAGACGAAGTTCAGAGAAAGAAAAAAAGAGAAGGAGGAGAAATAGAGAAAGATGGGGAGAAAAAGAATGTGATACTGAGAGATACCGAAACACGCAAGACCTGGGAGGAAAGGGGAATTGGATTATTTCGGTTGTCAGGATTTATGGGGAAGAGTAGTTGTGGACGGCTACTAAATTACTAAGTAGTGTGATTACTAAAGGTGCTTTCTGTGCGTTTTTAAAGCTAAATAACGGTTCAGAAAAATGGAAGGTTTGCTAAGCCAGGGAGAGGAGGGAAACTGGGCGTCAAAGTAGGAAACCCGAAGCGCTGGGCGAACCCGGCCAGGAACGTGGAGGGGACCCACGCAGCTGCGAGCCGGGCAGCCCCCCGAGCCCGCGCCGCAGTCCCGGTTCTACCCATGAAACCGTCGTGGCTCCTGGTAATGCGTATTTGAGAAAAAGTTCTCATTGTACTGCCTGCAGTGTGCAGCCTCCGGAGCCCTCTCTTTGAGGCTTCCACAGCATTAAGGTCATCCAGCCAGGGCGGGCAGGATCGGCAGAGGCTTGCTGATGGAGAAAGGAACCTCAAAACCCGCTTTGGTCCTGCGACATCTGCTTATATAACAGAGGGTATCAGGGCTCTCTGCCCTCTGGTTCTTTTCGGTATTGGAAAAATTCTCACTCCTAACAATTGGGAAACGTCTTGGTGCCCCAGTCCTCTGTTTTTTGGTGTGTCTTAAACTTTTAGGAGAGGATTCAATCAACAAGCGGTTGAAGGATCAGGCTGGAATTTTAAAGAAATGCATTAAGAGAAAGAAAAACAAGCTCCTTTCGCTGCTGAGCGGTGACTCACTTCCCAACCCAAGCTTGATTTTTGCCACCAAAGGAATTAAAGCATTTCTAAGGAGCGAGGAGGGAAGGAAGGAGCACAAGAATGGATGGGTGGGCTGGGAACACTAAGGGGACTAACTGAATGCCAACCATAAGCTAGGCATGGTGTTAAAAATGTGTGTGAGTTTGTGTGTAGGTAGGTGGGTACATAGACACATCCAAACTTTTCAGCACTTGCGGTAAGCTAGGTATGATCCATATCCATATTGTACCAAAAAAAAAAAAAAAAAAGGAATCTCAAAAGGGATAAGCAACTAGCTCAAGGGAGAGCCACAGTTAGTGAGCTTGCAAAGCCCTCTTCTGTGCACCCAACTGCCGTAAAGAACACCCAGCCTAGTCTCAGGTTATATTCTGATGTCTTTGGGTTTTACCAGGATCCTAGAAATGAAAACTGGTGATCTAAAGCAGGGTTTCTCAGCCTCAGCACAATTGACATTTTGGGCCTGATAATTCTTTGTTGTAGGGTGCTGTCAGGTACATTGTAGAATGTTGAGTAGTATCCCAGGCCTCTTCCCACTAGATGCCAGTAGCACTCTCCCTGCCCTAGTCATGTGTCCTTTGGAGGACAAAATCCCTCACCCTCCAGTTGAAAAGAGACTGTCCACAACTGTAAAAGAGCATTTTAAAGGGACCCATGCTCAATTGAGCCCATCTGTGTAATTATCAAACTAACAGCCATTGTTTCCTTTGTAACTGATCTGATTCTCAACTGAATACTTCCTGGGGGTCAATAAAGTAGAACCCCATGTGCCAGGGGTATGAAGGAAGATTAATGATACATAAAACAAAATATTTGATGATCTCTATCGTAAATGGAAATTTGACATAAGGACAATTATTCAAATATTACTTGTGATGCTTGTGACATCTGATTATTTACTTAACATTTATAAATTTTCATCTCTATATCCCTATTTAAATTATATTCTACAACTTTTTTTGCTGCAAAGACGTTATATCTAGTGGTTTACTAGCTAGCAGAAAATAAGTTCTCAATAAATACTTATACTCTGACTGAATAAATGATAATATTAAGCATTGACACAGAAGAAAGTCAGAAATTATTAGTTGGATGAAAGAATAAAAGAATTAAGAAATGTTTAGAAAGCTAAAACTTTCAAATCAAACTTCTTGCCCAGTACTACTTGTTTTTTTCCTTTCTTTGCCCTCAACCACTCAGTTTTCCTCTTTCCAAATAGTATGTCTCTTGAGGATGTGTCACACCCATTAAGTGAATTCTATGAAATGAATAAATCTTGTTACTGGAACTAGAAATAGGACTGCTTTGCCTACGCTAGGGCTGAACCCTGATGTCATATGTGATTTTACAGGCAAGGTACCACTTCTGGCACTTTTTACTTTTGCAAAGAATGTGACATGGATACAGAAAATAGGATCCAGTTAGAGGAGGGTCTGGCTGATAAAATATGTTAATTAATATCCTCATCAGATTACAGCAAATCATCATTTCAATCCTGATTTATACCTCTGAAACTTTCCAATTTCATCACATAGTTGTGAAAAATAGACAAAACAAGAAAATTGAATTCAAAGGAAAGGCAATTCATGGCTTTATTTTCCTTCTCTTTGGTCTTTCTTCACTCCCTCTTTTCAAACCTGAAATACACCCCACATAAAAGAAGAGCTACTTTCATTTTTTCTTGTATAGTATTAAAGATTAGTTCGTTTCTCCAGTCATGATTCTGATTTAGTGGGAGATCTGGACAACAAGTCAGGAATCCAGGAATGTGATCTCTTTGTTGATTCTTAGCATGGCCTTCCTAGAATCTCTCTGAAGGTGACTGAGGTTTGAAATGACCTAGTTTGGTCTTCTGTGGAAAGAAAGAAAGCCAATGACAACATACTAGAGGCTCTGAAGTTTCCATTGTGTGGATATCATAACAGCTACCGATGATTAACTTAGTTTCAAGAGTTTTGAAAATGTAAAATTATTATTATGTTTTTGCTTATTTAGAACTGAACAATTAAATATTTATTGAGAATGGATACCAGGTACTGTGGGATATACAAAGCAGAGAGAGACCTAAAAATAGACCTGTTCTCATGGAGAGAAAAAGACACACATGACATCCAGTTAGTTGGGCAGTGAAGAGGAGGTGGCATTTGAGCTGAGCCATGGAAAGTAGCATTTGGATAGAGGAGTGGTGAACAGGAGTACATTCCAGGCAAGGGAGGGAATGTACGGAACTGGAGGAAGCATAGGAGTGTTCAGAGAATGGTGAATTGGCCAGCATGACTCACAATTCAAAATATGGAATATTGAAGGGGAGAGTCCAGGTAACAGAACAATGAGGCTAAAAAGCAGGAAGAGAAGTGAGGTTAGCCTGTGAAAGACCTTACATGTCACCTCAGAGTCTGAATTGTATTTTCTAGGTAATAAAGAGTCATTGAAGATTTTTGAGTAGTAGGGTGGCACATGGCAGTGACATATTATCAAGATTTCACTGTTTCTTGAATAGAGTATTTATTGTAGCATTGCAGATAAATACTTACAGGTATATCCAGGGGCATTAGCATACTTAGAAATAGAAAAGATTGCGTGTGTCCTACTTAGGTGGAGGTCTGAGAAAGTGTCGCACAAACAAAGTGTGTCCCTAGATTGCACTGTGTTTATAAAAAGGAGATGGGAAGGCAGAACTCTCCCAGGGTGTGGCTAGGATGACAGATGGGATTAACAGGAGTGGTGTCAGCTCTGGTGTCAGAGATCACCCTTTTTTCACCTTCAATAACTTTAAGGTTTTCAAAAATATATATATCCAAAGATAATAAGCCTCATGTATAAGATCCCTGACTTTCCAAGGGTTTCTGGATTAAAAAACAGTACAACTTGGTATTAAAAGTTGGATCTATGTTCACAAAATAGCTAACTTTCAATGATTTTTGTATGTGCCATCCTTGAGAAATTTAAGTTCTGATTTTTCCTGCCACTCCTAAGTGCTTCAAAATGCAAATTAATATGGCTTTTGGTTTAAGCAAAATCACGGACAGGAGTACTCACTTGAGGTAAATCTGACAATTTGGAAGACGGGTGTAAGAAATTTACTATTTATCTATCAAACACCCATCAGTCAGTCTAAACCTGTGCTAAGCATCACCAAATATGATCTTGGCCTGGAAAACTTTTTAAATTGCCAATTCTCCTCGGCCATTTAACATAGGGTTTATTTACAAAAATTTAAAACACTTACAATACAGAAGAAAGGCAGACCTCTCATTCATTCCAAGGGAGCTCTGGATTTTGCGAGTCACTGTTTTCCTGTTGGACCAGATGATAGAGGGCTGATGGACACAGGTGATCCCACAGATGCCTGCCCAGCTGCCCTTGCTGGCTTTGTTAATACTAAACAGGATCAGGAAATCTGGGACTAACCCCAGCTCTTTCACAAACTGTCCATGAAAGCTTGGGACAGAAGTTTTATCCCTTTTGGACTCAATGTCCATATTTGTAAAACAAGGAGGCTTAGCCAACACCCTCTCAAGTTCTTTACACCTTCCTGATGCTTGCTCTGTGCCATATGGTGGAAGCTCTTCTTCAACAGCCCCACGTAGTCAATCCAACCTTCAGTGATACACATGCAGTTTCAGGCATAGGAGGAAGAACTCACATTGTTTGCTACAGGGAATTGTACCATAACCTTAAATGCTATCTGTATTCTAGACAAAGATCCCCAAAAGGTGGCATATACATAGTCTCTTAACTAAATTATTTATTTATTTATTTTTTACATGGGCAGGCACTGGGAATCAAACCCCAGTCTCTGGTGTGGCAGGCAAGAACTTTGCCACTGAGCCACTGTGGCCATCCTCTTAACTAACTTTCAAAGTAGCCATTGTTTCTCAATTAAGTCTTTGAACTTGGCAGATGTTTACAGGATTCAGCTTTCAGCCTCGAAACCTCAAAACTTTTTAACTCTTTTTTTCTGTAATAATTCTTTGGGTTGATGGAAATATAATCACACTACACAGATTCCTGGTTTCTGGAAATTCCCTCCATTGTGACAGATTTTCTTGAAGTCCGGATTATTTGGTTTGATTCCCTAAGAAGCCCTCTGCTTCATTCCCAATGTAAATTCCTCCCTATTCCCAATGCCACACACTTTTATCTCTTTCGTTAGGAAAAATTTCGTTGTGCTGTTTTGCTATGGACTGAATTATTGTTGCTTTTCCTAGTTCCTCAAACAACTAGACTTTTATTAGGGCCTGTGCATCTTTTTTCTAGCTCTCACCTTCCCAGAACCAATGATACTTAAAGTCACTCCATTTTTTTTTACTATTCCTTACAAAATTTCCTTGTAAGTATTCTCTCATGGGGGAAGTGCAATGGGAAGGGGGGGAGAGTAGACATAACCCAGATATTTTTTTCTCACTTAGAAGGAGTGGAAAGGTAAGAACCTCCAGAAGAATATAGTTTACTTTATTATATGCCATCTCAGATCCTGGTTACAATCTGTGAATTTTCTCGTTCTTAGACTTTCCTTGTTGGCTAATCCTTGTCTCTCTGCCTCATCTTATTTTCTCCATTCCATCTACTTGTAGTTTATTCCCTTGTGATCTTATTTATCTTTTATTTCTGTTCAATTTTAATTAAGTTCATTATAGCCCATTCAGAGGTACACCTAATACAAGCTAAGATTTTCATAAAAAAGTCAGAATTGATAAGCAAAATGTTAAGCTGCAGTGAAAGATCTAACAGATGTCCTGGCCTTGGACTGACATGTTCTATCCTATTTGAGAGTTGGACAATCACCCTCCACCCAGCAATGCAATAAACTTGTTCTGACACCTTCTATGACACCACACTATTCATGGAAAAATTCAGATTTTATTCTGGCATTCAAGGCCTCTCTCCAAGATTGGGGACCAGCCTTCATTTCTAATCACATTTACATTCTCTATGCTCCAGTCATGGGTAATATTCTGCTTTTCACTGTCTATCCCCTCAAGCTTTCATCGTCTATGCCGGGTCTTATGGAGGCCCTGTTGCTGGGTCCGCCTACGGATATATGCACACACCCTATAGGACTCAATGCCACCTTCTTCAGGAAGTATTTTTGTATCCCTTTTGAGAAACTCCCAAAGAAAGTGGTACTTCTCTTATGACATTTGTCACTGTCTCCCATATCTTATATGTGTTTACGCTTTTCTCCTCAACTTCACTGTTCTGTCTTTGAAGACATAACCCCCTACCCTGACACCCAACCTAGCATAGAGCAGATGGTCAATATCTATCTATAAAATATAGAGCTTTATTTTGAAAATAAATCATTGCATCCTCTCCTACCTTTCTCTGTTATCAACTCCTTTTTCCTCATTTGGTTAGCACATTTAGAGCTGCCTAGTATGTGTTTGGCAGAAACAGGGCTTCCAAAAACCAGTAGGGCTGGGTTCCCATTTTTGTGTAGTTTCAATGGTCTTGCGAGGGAGACAGAGAGATACACAGGCAATTTCCATTCAACTTGGTAGGTTCTGTGGGTGTGGGTGGGTATATATTAGGCACTAAGAGAGCTGAGAGAAGATGCTCTTTGATCTAACCTTGCTCATTAGAAGAGCTTTGAGATGCTTTCCTAGCATGCCAGGTGTAAGTTCAGAGGATGTCACCAAAAAGCACATGAAAAAGACAAGCTTGGTCCTCCTCTGTGCTTGCTGAAGTGAAAATACAATGATTTGCCTTGTATTTCTGATTGGGGGTCAGTAGGGTCAGTCTGCATATTGACTTGCAAACTGGCTTTTCCTGCCAGGTGAATCTTTTGAGGGGGGAAGTTTGTGCAGATGTGTTTCAACACTGGATTTTTTCCCTCCTCTTATTTATTTATTTTTCAAATAATGCACAGAATTTATTTTTAAAAGAGGCACATCCAGGCACACTCCAAGTCATAAAATCCATTATTACAGAGATAAATTTATCAGCTAGTCAGCGGGTATTTACTGCTCAGATTTTTGTTAAGCAAAGGGATATGTGGAAAATACAAGGCATGGTGCCTGACATTTTGGAGTTTACAGTGTATTTGAAGACAGTACAATAACATGCATGAAACAAGGAAAAACTGTAGACTAAATGTCATTAAATAGCAAACTCTTGACCAGACTATAAGTGTCTTAAAAGTTTAGGATAAAATACTATTCTGTAATGTTTACTTTACTCACTTCTTATGTTTTGTCATTTTAAAAATATAGTTAATGATTAGAATAAACATCATAGAAAAGTTATTACTTTATCAGTTTATATTCTACTGTAATCTGCAAGAGTCTCTAACATCTCAGTGAATATAAAAAGAGATATATCGCTGTGTAAAGATTTTATTGAAATAAATTGGAATTTATAAATATCCATTATTTTTCCTCTCTTCTAAAAATTGATGTAATATGTAGTCATTAAGCTTGATTAAGTTTTAGGCTATCATTTAATGTAATGTTCTTTATATTATGTAATGTGTGCTCGTCTATTTTATTTTTACATTAAATTGTTTAATAAATTCTATTAAAGAAATTTGAGGAAATTGGAAAAGAAAAAAATGTGTAGTGCATATTTTCTTCTATTCTGTGCATATATAATTTCTAACACTACAATCATATATATACTTTTTTAAACATATGTTAGATTTAACATACATATAAAGAAAAGAAAAAAAGCAATGATTTTCAAAGCACACTTCAAAAAGTAGATATGGAACAGATTTCAGAGTTTGTTGTGGGTTACCATTCCACTATTTCATCTTTTTTCCTTCTATCTGCTGCAAAACACTGGAGGCTGGAGGAAATTTTTAAAAATGTTTTTTTTGTGTGTGAATAATAACATGTATACTAAAAAGCAATAAATTTAAAAGCACATAGCAACAATTAGTTGCAGAACAGATTTCAGAGTTTGGAATGGATTACAATTCCACCATTTTAGGTTTTTACTTTTAGCTTCTCTAAGGTACTGGAAACTAAAGGAAATGTCAATATAATGGTTCAGCAGTCACACTCATTTGTTAACCTAGACCTTCTCTGTGTAACTCCAACATGACCTTTGATCTTTCTTCTATTAGTTAGGGGTATTTGGGCTATGCCCATTCTAACTTTTTCATGTTGGAAGGGACTGTTGATAATATGTGATGGGGGATGGAACTAGGTGATGCTCTGTTAAGGACTGACCCCTCTGCATTTCAGGACTAATCTGGTCCAGGGACACATGTGGAGGTTGTAGAACCTAAATTTTCTGTAGCACATGATCTAACTCAACCTGTCTGGATAGATCACTCAAACAACTGAAACACAAGAAACCCAGAATAAGAATGAGGGCCTTTAATCCTGTATAGCTTAATGTAATGCCTGGATACACCCCAGAGTATATTAAGCATATAATCAAAAAGTATTGGCGAAGTATAGGGAAAGTTACCCTAGTGCATAGAGCCTTTGTAGAATCTTATATAATGCCCTAGGTATTCTTTAGGATTGGCAAGATTGATTTTGGTTGGGGTTTGGCAAGTTAATGTAAGCAACAATGTCTAAATGAAGCTTGCATAAGAGTGACCTCTAGAGTAGCCTCTCGACTCTATTTGAATTCTCTCAGCCACTGATACCTTGTTGGTTACACTTTTGTCAGGATGACATTGTTGAGCCCACGATGCCAGGACTAGACTCGTCCCTGGATTCATCTTCCAGGCTGCCAGGGAGACTTTTGTCCCTGGATGTCATGTGTCATGGAGGGGAGAGGGCAATGATTTCACTCGCAGAGTTGGGCTTAGAGAGAGAAAGTCGACATTTATGCACAGAAGAGGTGCTCCAGAAGTGACTCTTAGGTATGGATATACATAGGGTAAACTTCTCCACTACATACACAAACTTACAAGAGTGAGCCCCAAGAGCAAGGGCTTGGCCTATTGATTTGGCTGTCCATAATGTTTGATACAGTATCAGGGGTTTCCCTGGTGACAAACTTTAATAGTGCCATATTTTTTCTCCCATCCCTCAGGGACTTCGCCAATACTTTTTGATTATCTGCTTAATATACTCTGGGGTGTATCCAGGCATTACTTTAAGCTATATAGGATTAAAGGCCCTCATTTTTATTCTGGGTTCCCTGTGTTCCAATTGAGTGATCTATCCAGACAGGCTGAGCTAGATTATGTGTTACAGAAAATTTAGGTTCTGGACAAAATATACCTTTCTTCCTTTGGTCTCAAAGAGTAGGTGAGGTTCTAAAATATAGACAATATCTTCTTTACCCCTGTGTTCTGAATTACCTTAACTCTGACCTGATTGGCTTCATTCTTTCCTCTAAATACCAGGTTGTACAAATATAAAACAGCCTCTCAAAATCCAGAAATAATCAATTACTACTGCTCTAAGCTAAATGTGACTGCTATAGGAGTTTATAATCTAGACCTCCATTTTCTTATAATTATTTTCTAAATAAGACCATACAAGAATTACTCTTTTGTTTCTGGCTAATTTGCCCCACCAAATATCCCACACGTTCATTCACACAATGTTGCATGCCTCACAACTTCATTCCTTTTTGCACAGCACAATATTCAGTCATATGTATACACTATCATTCACCAATCTTTCTGTTCATGCATTCTTTAACCACCTCCATTCATTTGGCACCATGCATAATGTCCAAAATCAACAGTCCATCAACACTCTCAATTTCACATAATTTCATTGTTCCCAAGAGAAAGACAACCAAAAAAACATGCCCTCACCAAATAGAAAATGCAATTTTGAGATATATTCACATACTATATAATCATCCAAAGTGTGCAATCAGTGGCTCACAGTACTATCATACAGTTTTGCATTCAGCAGCACAATCAAATTTTGAACATTTTTAATACCCAGAAAAAGAACAGAGATAAAGATAAAAAAGAATACCCAAAACATCCCATATCCTTTATCCCCTTCTATTATTTATTTTTTGCCCATATTAGTGAGGCATTATAATGTTTGTATTTTCATTTCTAGCTTATTTCACTCAACATACTGTCCTCAGGTCCATTCACTCAGTTGCATACGCCACAGTTTCATTCCTTCTTGTAGTTGCTCATATTCCATTTTATGTATACACCACAGTTCACTCTTCTGTCTATCAATTGATGCACCCTTAGTCTACTTCATTCCACTGCAAATTGTGAACACTGCCACTATAAACACCAGTGTGCAAATATCCATTCATGTTCCTGCTTTCAGTTCTTTCAAGTACATACCAAATAAAGTGGTTGCAAGATCATATGGCAGCCCTATACTTAGCCTTTTGTGGAATCACCAGACTGCCCTCTAGAGGGGCTGCACAATTCTACTTCCCTACCAACAGTGAATAGGTACATCCCTCTCTCCACATTTTATCCAGAACTTGTATCTTCCTGTTTATTTTTTAAACAGTTTTATTCACATACCATACAACTCATCCTAAGTAAACAATCAGTGGCTCCTGATACAATGGCAGAGATTTGCATTCACCACCACAATCTATGTAAGGACATTTCCATTTCTTCCACAATGAAAGAGGAAGAGGAATAAAAAGAAAAATGAGGAATAAAAAAATAAAAATATTAAATTAAATTAAAGGTGAAACAACAACAACAAGGATCCCTCCTTATATCTACCTCTTACTGACATTTAGCTTTAGCATATTGCCTTTGTTAAATTTTCTGGAAGCTTATTACAATATTACTGTTAGCTATAGACTCTAGCTTGCATTTTTCCACATACCATCCATTTTCAATACACTGCAATATTGATGTTCATTTGTTCTCCCTTATGTAAAAAAATTCTTATATTTCTATATTTAATCACCATCATTGACAAATCTAGTTTAGCTAAGTTATATAGTCCCAGTCTTTATTGTCTATCATTCCTTCTAGTATGATACATGTCCCTAACCTTCCTCTTTCAACCATACTCACACTCAGTTTTGTTCAGTGTACTGAAAATATTGTGCTACCATCAGTTAGTATTATGCTACACATTTCTGAATCTTTCCAATCAATTCTGTTGAACATTCTATACTCCTTCAGCACCAAATATTCTATCTTTACCCTCTTCCTGTGTTCTCAACTTTATCTCTTAAAGTTCACTCATTAGCGTTAGTTCATATTAATGAGGCCATACAGTATTTGTCCTTTTGTTTCTGGCTAATTTCACTCAAAATAATATCTTCAAGTTCCATACACATTGCTGCCTGGTTCATGATTTTATTCTGTCTTACTGCTGTGTAATATTCCATTGTATGTATATATTCCACAGTTTATTTATTCACTCATCCATTGATGGACATTTGGGTTATTTTCATCTCTTGGCAATCATGAATAACGTTGCTATAAACATCAGTGTGCCTGTTTTCTGTCTGTATCCCTGCCTTCTGTTCCTCTGAATATATACCTAGTAATGGGATTGCTGGACCATATGGTAATTCTATACTTAGCTTCACGAGGAACTGCCAACTACCTTCCAGAGCAGTTGCACCATTCTACATTCCCACCAAAAGTGAGTAAGTATGCATGTTTCTCCACATCCTCTCCAGCATTTGTAATTTTCTGTTTATTTATTTTTGATAATGGCCATTCTAGTAGACCTGAAATGATATCTCATTGAGGTTTTGATTTGCATTTTCCTAATACGCAGGGAGGTTGGGCATCTTTTTATATTTTTGAGACATTTGCATTTCCTTTTCAAGAAATGTCTGTTCATGTCTTTTGCCCATTTTTTAATTAAGATTTTTTTGTCTTTTTATTGTTGAGTTATTGGATTTATTTATACATTCTGGATATTGAACCCTTATTTGATATGTGGTTTCCAAGTACTCTCTCCCATTGCATAGATTGCCTTTTTACTTTTCTGACAAAGTCCTTTAATGCATTAAAGTGTTCAATTTTGAGGAAATCCCATCGATCTATTTCTTCTTTCATTGCTTGTGCTTTGAGTGTTAAGGAAACCACCTCTTATCCCAAGATCTTTAAGATAATTCCCTACATTTCCTTCAAAGGTATTATGCTTTGAGAGCTAATATTTAGGTCTTTGGTCCATTTTGAGTTACTTTTGTATAAGGTGTGAGATAGGAATCCTCTTTCTTTTGGAAGTGGATATCCATTCTCCAAACACCATTTGTTGAAGAGGCTGCTCTGTCCCAGTTGACTTGGCTTGACCACCTTATCAAAGATCAATTGTTTATAGATGAGAAGTTCTAGTCTGAATTCCCAACTCAATTCCATTGGTCAGTATATCCATCTTTATGTCAGGACCGTGCTGTTTTGATCACTGTAGCTTTGTAATATGCTTTAAAGTCAGATAGTGTGAGACCTCCCACTTCATTCCTCTTTTTCAAGATATTTTTCGTTATTTGAGGCACACTACCTAACCAAATAAATTTGGTTATTGATTTTTCTATTTTGGCAAAGTAGGTTGTTGGAATTTTAATTGGTGTTGCATTGATTCTATAAATCAATTTGGGCAGAATTGACATCTTAACTATATTTAGTCTTCCAATCCATGAACATGGTATGACCTTCCATTTATTTAGTTTTTTTTTTAAAAATATCTAACAATTTTTTGTAGTTTCTGTGTATAGGTCTTTTGTCACCTTGGTGAAATTTATGTGTAAATATTTGATTCTTTTGGTTACTATTGTAAATGGATTAAAAAAAAATTCCTCCTCAGATTGCTCATTACTAGTGTATAGAAATACTACTGATTTTAACGTGTTCATCCTGTACCCTACCATTTTGCTGTATTCATTTTTTAGCTCTAGTAGCTTTGCTGTAGATTTTTCAGGGTTTTCTACATGTAGCATCATGTCATCTGCAAACAGTGAAAGTTTTTCTTTTTCCTTCTCAATTTAGATGCCTTTTATTTCTTTTTCTTGCCTAATTGCTCTAGCTAGAACTTCCAGTACAATGTTGGATAACAATGGTGACAGTGGACATTCTTGTCTTATTCCTGATCTTAGAGGGAAAGCTTTCAGTCTTTCCCCATTGAGTATGATATTAGCTGTGGGTTTTTTCATAGACACCCTTTACAATGTTGAGGAAGTTCCTTTATTTTATTTTATTTTAATTTTTCCCTTTATTTTATTTTAATTTTTTCCCTTTATTTTATGTCTTTTAAAACACTTACTGAGACATAACTCATAACCCATACTACTCACCCATTTAAAGTGCACAATTCTATGTTTTTTAGTATATTCATAGATAAGTGCAACCATCACCACAATCAATTTTTGGAGTAGTTTCATCACCTCAAAAGGAAACCCTGTACCCTTTAGCTATGTCCCATTCCCCTAACTCTAAGCAATGCAGTAATCTACTTTCTGTCTCTATAGATTTATCTACTTTGGACTGTCCCTGAGGAAGTGCAGAAGCTGCAGTGTCCCAAGATAAAGACCGTGGATATCAGCTTGATTCTTTCTGAAGCAATTCGGAGAATCCACAATGGAGAGTCCATGGCTTACCTTTTCCGAAACATCACTATGGATGACTAGCTTTTCGCGATTGCCTTAACCAGATGTCCTAAGAAAACCATGTAAAAAGCAGTGCCATTGTTAAGTATGCAGTGTTTCCCTTCAAGGGAAGTCTGGGTACAGTCTGCAGCTGGTAGCGCCTCTTGCCAAGTTTGGTAGGAGGTATTGAGATAAACAAGAAGAAGCCAGAGCTGATGGATGAGTAACAGGGCCTTAAAGGCCTGCCATCAGCAGCCCTATTCTTAAACATGAGTCATGTGACTTTTCTTGAAGAGAATCTGAAAATCTTGTCGAGAAGGTTAAAGGCAGTGAAGGTCCCTGCTCTAGTGTTTTGAGTGTCTCTCCCAGGGAAACGCGGGCTTGAAGTGCAGCCGGTCCGGCCAGCCTGTGCCCCGGCAGCGTCTCTGCTCAGCGTGCCCTCCCCGTTTGGCTTCACCCAAGGGTTTGTAGAGGACCATATTTTCCTTTCAGAAGCTCCTGTGTGTAGGGCCATGGAGCCCTGATTCGGTCATATTGTTCCTGCTGGGAAGGACGTCCGACGGAGAATAGCACCTCCTTCCTATTAAATGGAAATGACCTATTAAATGACCTATTAAAAAGAGGGACTTAAATTCCTGTTCAGAAATGTGTTCTTACCCCTAGTTTTTTTCCCATCAAATTTTGCAAAAAGGGTCTTGGTTTCACTTTATTTCTCTTATTCTTATTTTCTCTCTTTCCTAGTTTTCTTACTCTCTTAGTTTTCAATTTAATCTTGTCTGTTTTTACCTAATTTCTGGAACCTTTATTTTTATTTCTCTTTCTGTGTTGAATTTACTGTCAAGTAGCATCAAGTGGATTGTGGGATCATATCTGGCCATGTGGCAAAGGAAGAGCCTGTGATGATCAGGTAGATTTTTATTTCCTATCCTCTGGGTATGACTGCGCCAGAAGGATTTCCTATTGTTGTTGACATTTCTAAAGATAATCTTGTTTATGGAGATTATCTGTCCAAATAGATATCAGTTATTTTAATATGTATGTCGTTTTATACTCCCTCTGCCTCCAGATTATAAATTTTTCAAATTGAAAAGTTTAAAAGACTGAGAGCTCCTTGAATGTAGGATGTTCTTTATGGTGCTCAAAACTCTAGCAAGCACAGGATTAACTGTAGTAATAAACATTTGTTGATTTATTTCCATTTTGAATATTTTGAAACCACAAGGAAATATACATCTTTAAAATGCATGAACATATTTTCATCTTATTCCTTTTTGTGGCAAGAAATATTGTAGGTATTTATGCAAAAAGTGGTCAAATTTTGTTTTGGTGGCATCTGTTTGGGAACCAAACTTGGGTCTTAATTTTTAAAGGGGAATTCAGTGTCACTGATATTATTCATGAATTAAGAATCCTACCTTTCTTTTACATTTAATTTTTAAATTAGAGAAGCTGTAGGTTTACAGAAAAATCATGTAAAATACAGCATTCCCATATACACTCCTGTTTAAGTCAGGGTTCTCTATGAAAACAGAACCAACAGGAGATATCTGTAAATATGATATTTTTATAAGAATTGTCTAAGATGAATGTGGGGATGCAGAAAGCCAAGTTCCATAGGGGAGACTTCAAGCTGAGATCTCTGAAGAAGGTCCTTGATGAATTCCCAAGGAGAAGCTGGTTGCCTGAAATAGAGATGGAAATTCTCTCTTCTGACTGCTGAAATAATCACTTCCCTACAAAGACTTAAACTGATTGGAGATGTCTCTCATTGTTGAGAGCAATCTCTCAGTTGATTATAGATTAATTCAGCCAGGGATGCAATCAACTCACTGATGATTTAAGTCTGCAAAGTGTACTCATAATAACAATCATGAAATTGTGGACATGTGAACTTAAACATCAAACATCTCTATTATTAACATAATGCATTAGTGTTGTGTTGCTTTCTGTAGAAACAGAGCTCGAAGGATATTAAGGAATGATGAGAAAAAAAGAAAGGAAGAAAGAAAGAAAGACACAGACGGGCTCAGGGGGTCTGAAGCTTGAGTTTACTTCAGTCAGACTTCAGACCCCCTGAGCCCGTCTGTGTCTTTCTTTCTTTCTTTCTTTCTTTCTTTCTTTCTTTCTTTCTTTCTTTCTTTCTTTCTTTCTTTCTTTCTTTCTTCCTTCCTTCCTTCCTTCCTTCCTTCCTTCCTTCCTTCCTTCCTTCCTTCCTTCCTTCCTTCCTTCCTTCCTTCCTTCCTTCCTTCCTTCCTTCCTTCCTTCCTTCCTTCCTTCCTTCCTTCCTTCCTTCCTTCCTTCCTTCCTTCCTTCCTTCCTTCCTTTCTTTCTTTCTTTCTTTCTTTCTTATCATTCCTTAATATCCTTCGAGCTCTGTTTCTACAGAAAGCAACAGTGTTGTGTATTTGTTACAATTGATGAAAGAATATTATAATTGTACTATTAATTATAGTCCACAGTTTATATCAGGGTGTATTTTTTCACATATACCACTTTATTGTTACAGCTTGCATTAGTATGGTACATTTTTTATAATTAACAAAAGATCATTTTTATAATTGCACTATTAACTACAGTCCATTGTTTATAGTAGGTTCACTGTGTTGTACAGTCCTATGTTTTATCTTTTGATTTTTGTGCTATTAACATGCATGCAACCTAAAAATTTCCTTTTTATCCACATTGAAATACATTCCTTGCTGTTAAATTATGTTCACAATTTTGTTCTACTGTCAACCTCATCAAAACTTTACAAACAGCCCAATTAAGAATTCTGTACAAATTAAGCATTAGCTCTTCATTTTCTACTCCCAACCCAGGCGCTGGGGGTGGTGGTGGTGGTGGTACTATACTCTAGATTCCAACTTTATGACTTTGTGTAATCTAATTATTTCATATCAGAGAGTTCCTAGAATATTTGTCATTTTGTGTCTGGTTTATTTCATCTCAACATAATGTCCTCAAAGTTCTGTTGAACTTTGAACTGTTGAACTGTTGCATGGCCCATTCATTCCTTTTCAATGCAGAATAATATTCCATTATATCAACCTATCACATTTTGTTTATCCATTTCTTGGTTAATGGATGCTTGGGTTGCTTCCATCTCTTTACAATTGTGAATCAGGCCACAATGGCCATCAGTGTACAAGTGTCTGTTGAGTCTCTACTTTCAATTCTTTTGGGTATATGCCTAGTAGCAGGATTGCCAGATCACATGGTAACTCTATATTTAGCTTTCTGAGGAACTGCCAAATTGTCTTCCATAGGGTCTGCACCATTTTTATATGCCCACCAGCAATGAATGAGTGTTCCTATTCTACATCCTCTCCAACACTTGTGATTTTCTGTTTTTATAATAGAAGCCATTCTAGCAGGGGTGAAATGTTATCTCATGGTTTTGAATTGCATTTTCCTAAAGGCTAATGATGTTGTACATCTTTTCATGTACTTTTTAACCATTTATATACCCTCTTTGGAGAAATGTCTATTCAAGTCCTTTGCCTATTTTTAATTGGTTTGTTTGTCTTTTTATTGTTGAGTTGTAGGATTTCTTTACATTCTGTGGATATTAAATTCTTATCAGATATGTGATTTCCAAGTATTTTCTCCCATTGAGGATGTTGTCTTTTCACTTTTGTGATAAATTTTTAAATTTAGAGGCACTCCCATTTATCCATTTTTGCTCTAGTTGCTTGTTTTTTGTGTGTAAAATCTAAAAAACATTGTCCAAAACAAGATTCTGAAGATGATTCCCTTTATTTTCTTCTAAGAGTTTTATAGTTTTTGTTCTTATATTTAGGTCTTTGATCTATTTTGATATAGAAGTCCTCCTTCATTCTTTTGCAAATCAATCTTGGGCTCTCTCAACACCATTTTTTGAAAAGACTATTCTTTCCAAATTGAATGAATTTGGCACAATTGTCAAAAATCAATTGGCCAAAATTGTGATGGTATATGTCTGAACTCTCAATTTGATTCC
The DNA here is from genome assembly GCF_023851605.1 of Tamandua tetradactyla. Taxonomy (NCBI): domain Eukaryota; kingdom Metazoa; phylum Chordata; class Mammalia; order Pilosa; family Myrmecophagidae; genus Tamandua; species Tamandua tetradactyla. The sequence goes on from NC_135336.1 coordinate 48,678,765, forward strand.
ATTGGTCAATATATCTATTCTTCTGCCAATGCCAGACTGTTTTGACCAGTACAGCTTTGTGATATTCTTTAAAGTCATGAATTGTGAGTTCTCTAACTTTGTTCTTTTTAAAGATATTTTGGGCTATTCAGGGTCTCTTACCCTTTCAAATAAATTTGAAAATTGGCTTTTCTATTTCTGCAGAGTGGGCTGTTGGAATTTTGTTTGGGATTGTATTGAATCTGCAAATCATTTTTTTTAGTATTAAGTATATTTGTATTTTTTATTGAGATATAATTCATATACCTTGAAAAATTCTCTCTTTTAAAGTGTACAATTCAATGACTTTAGTATTTTCACAAGGTTGTACAATTATCATCAGTGTCTAATTCAGAACACTTTCATTACCCTCCAAAGGAAATGCTATAACCATTAGCAATCACTCCCAAATCCCCTCTTCCTAGTCCCCAAGTCGCTAAAGTACATTCTGTCTTTATGTATTTGTCTATAATGACATTTCATATAAATGGAATCATAGAAAATGTGATCAATTGTGTTTGATTTTTATTTAGATGTGTTTAAGATTCATCCATGTTATAGCATGTATCAGTATTTCATTCCTTTTTATGCCAAATAGTATTCCATTTATGGATAGGCCACATTTAGTTTATCCGTTAATAAATAATTATCAATATTAATTGATAAACAATTATTGATCAACAATTAGATAAACATTGATCAATATCCATTGATAAATATTAATGGGCATTTGTTGTTTCCACCTTATTGACTATCATATATAATGCTGCTATGAACTCTTGGGTGTTTACCTAAGAATGTCATTTCTGGATCATCTTGTAACTCTGTGTTTAACCTTTTGAGGAGTAACCAAACTATTTTCCACAGCAGCTGCACCATTTTACATTCCTACTAGTATGAGGGTTCCAGTTTCTTCACATTCTTGCCAACACTTGTTATTTTCCAGTTTTTAAAATTATAGTTATTCTACTTTGTGTGAAGTGGTATCTCTTTGTGAATTTGATTTGAATTTCCCTAGTGACTAATAATTTGAGTATCTTTGCATGTGCTTATTGGTCATTTGTATATTTTCTTTGGAGAAATGTCTGTTCAGACCCTTTGCACGTGTTTAATTGGATCATTTGTCTTGCTATTGTTGAGCTGTTAGTACTCTTTATATATTTTGGATAATAGATCCTATTTATTTTTTTTGATTCTTTGTTCTTTTAAAAAAATTATTAAATACACCATTCAATTCATTCTAAATGTACAGTGAATAGTTCCTGGTAAAGTCACATAGTTATGCATTCATCTCACAATCAATATAACATTCCCATTTCTTACAAAAAAAAGAATACCATACCCTTCCCTTATATCCCCTATTATTGACATTTAGCTTTTGTTTAAGGCCTTTGTTATAATTAAAGAATATTACAATATTACTGTTAACTATGGATCTTAGTTTGTGTTAGTTGTATTTTTTCCTGTCTATCACCCCATTATTAACATCTTGTAATAGTGACATACATGTTATAGTTCATATAAAACCTTTCTTATATTTGTACAATTAACTACCATGATTGTTCACTCTAGGCTTTGCTAAGCTATACAGTTCCAGTTTTTGTCCTAGCTTTCCTTCTGGTGACATACATGACTGTAATATTCCTGTTTCAGTCAAATTTGTTCATTACTCAGCTTTGTTAGTTACACTTACAATATTGTGTTACAATAACGCAGTATTGTGCTACCCATTCTGAGCCTTTACAATCAACTTTATTAAACATTCTGTGTTCCTTAAGCATCAATTGCCCTCTTTCTGTCTCCTGATAACCTATTCTCTCAAATTTAACAACCAGAGTTTGCTCATGATAGTTAATTCGTATTAATGAGACCATACAATATTTATCATTTGTTTCTGTCTTATTTCACTTAACATAATGTCTTTAGGGTTCATAGACATTGTTGCATGCATCACAACTTCATTCTTTCCTGCAGCTGCATGATATTCCATCATATATATATATAAGAGTGTCACAGCTGCCCTTCCATTCATCAGTCAATGAACACTTGGGCTACCTCCATCTGCTGGCAATTGTGAATAAAGCTGCCATAAACATCAGTGTTGTAAATCATTTTAGGTAGAATTGACATCTTAATGATATTTAATCTTCCAAGTCATGAACACAGAATGCCCTTCTATTTATTCAGGTCTTCTTTGATTCCTTTTAGCAAAGTTTTTTGTTTTCATGAATTAGCCCTTTACATCCTTGATTAAATTTATTCTTAGATATTTTATTCTTTTAGTTGTTATTGCAAATGGAATTTTTTCTTGATTTCCTCTTCAGATTGATCATTACTAGCAATCTATAAAAATCAGCACCACTGATTTTTGCATATTGATTTTGTACCCTCCCTCTTTGCTGAAATTGTTTATTAGCTCTAGTAGCTTTGCGGTAGATTTTTGGGACTTTCTGTATATAAGATCTTGCCATCTGCAAATAGTGAAACTTTTACTTCTTCCTTTCCAATTTGTATTTACTAAATGATTGTATTTATTTTTCTTGCTTAATTGCTCTGGCTAGAACTTCCAGCACACTGCTAAATAACAGTGGAGTCAGTGGGCATCCTTGTCTTGTACCAGATCTTAGAGGGAAAGCTTTCAGTCTTTCACCATGGAGTATGATGTTAAATGTGGGTTTTTCATATGTGCCTTTTATCATGTTAAGGAAGATTTCCTCTATTCTTATTTTTCTAAGTGTTTTTTTTTTTAATCAAGAAAGGACTTTAGATTTTGTCAAATGCATTTCTGTGTCAATTGAAATTATCATATCGCTTTTTCCCCTTGTTTTGTTAATGTGGTGTATTACATTGATTGATTTTCTTCTGTTGAATGATCCTTGCATTTTTGGTATAAACCTACTTGATCATGGTGTATAATTCTTTTTAATGTGTTGTTGGATTCAATTTGAAAGTATTTTGTTGAGACCTTTTGCTGTTATAGTTATAAGAGAAATTGGTCTGTAATTTTCCTTTCTTGCGGTATCATTATCAGGCTTTGGTATTAGGGTGTGTTAGCCTCAGAGAATGAGTTAGGTAGTATTCCCTTCTCTTCAATTCTTGGAAGAGTTTGAGCAAGATTGATATGAATTCTTCTTGAAATGACTGGTAGAATTTGCTTGTGAAGCCCTTTGGTTCTGGGCTTTTTTTGGTTGTTGTTGGGAGATTTTTGATGGTTGATTAAATCTCTTTACTTGCAATTGGCGGGTTGAGATCTTCTATTTCTTCTAGCATCATTGTATGTTTTCTAGGAATTTGCCCACTTCATACTGGTTATACAGTTTGTTGTCATACAGTTTTCCTAGTATCCTTTTATGATCATTTTTTATTTTTGTGAGATCATTAATAAAGTTCACCCACTCTTTTCTAATTTTATTTATTTTTTATTTATGTTTTTTTGTCAGTCTAGTTAAGGATTTGCTTATTCTAGTGATCTTTTCAAAGAGCCAACTTTTTGTTCTTTTAATGCTCTCTATTGTTTTATTTATTATCTAGGTATATGTTTGCTCTAATCTTTATTATCTTTCCTTCCACTTGCTTTGGGTTTACTTGCTATTCTTTTTGTGTTGTTAGGTCTTTGATTTTAGGGTTTTCTTGTTTAATTTAAGCATTGACACTTTCAACCTATTTGTGCTTTTGGGTCTAAGGTGCATCTGTTGTAAAAAATGTGTAGGTGAATCATGCTTTTTATCCATTTTACTAATCTGTCTTTTGATTTAGGATTTTAATCCATTAACATTCAGTGTTTTACTGTAAAGACAGTACTTACTTCAGTCATTTTGTCCTCTGTTTTTTATATGTTATATCTCTTTTTTGGGCTCTCTTTTCCTTTATTGCAACCTCCTTTTCTGTATAGTTTATATTTTGTCATATATCCGACTGATCCCTTTCTCATTTCCATTTCTGTATGTATTTTTAAATACTTTTTCTGTGGATACCCTGGTGTTTGTATTGCACAATCTACATCTAAAAGCTACTAATTGGAAAGACACCAAATTGGCTTCAATAGCATGCATGCTCTCTGCTCCCATATCCATTTGTTTCTACTCTTTATGTTGTTTTCATCCCACACTACTTCTTTATATTTTGCACGTCAATTATCAGGAAATATGCCTATTTTCTTGTTCAATTGTATTCTGACTCTTACAAGAATTAGAGTGGAGTTGTATATTGAGGATACAATACTTTAGGGTTTTGTGTTACTATTTTAAATTAGTTTTGAAGGCCTTCATCTCTTCATTTTCCCCTCTCTTTTCCTTTCAACCTGCAGAACTCCCTTTTAGTAATTCTTTTAGGGCAGGCCTTTTGGTGACAAATTCTGAAGTTCTTTTTGTATGTGAATATTTTGAATTCTCATTTTTGAGGACAGTTTTGCTGGATAAGTAATTTTTGCTGGCAATTTATCTCCTTCAGTACCTTAAATATATCATACCACTGTCTTCTCATCTCCATGGTGGCTGTTGGGAAATTGGCATTTAATCTTCTTGAGGATTCTTTGTATGTGATGAACCACTTTTCTCTTGCTGCTCTCAGAATTCTCTCTTTATCTTTGGCATTTGACATTTTGATTAGTATGCATCTTGTAGTTGGTCTATTAGGGTTTATTCTGCTTGGAATACCTTGTACTTCTTTGACATTCATATTTATGTCTTCCAAAGGTTTGGAAATTTTCAGCCATTATATCATGAAATATTCTTTTTGTCTCTTTTCCCTTCTCTTTTTCTTCTGGGAAACCCATGATGCAAATGTTTGGATGCTTCATGTTGTTACTCATATCCCTTAGATGCTGCCAAAGTTTTCCTATTCTTTTCTCTGTCTGCTGTTCTGACTGTATAATTTTTATTTCCTGTCTTCTGGTTCACTTTCTCTTCACATCTGCTGTTGTATGTCTCTTGTGTATTTTTAATTTCCATTATTGTGCCTTTCGTCTCCATGATTTCTCTTATGCTTCTTTTTAAACTTTCAAATTCTTCTTTATACTCACACATAGTCTTCTTAATATCCTTTAGTTCCATATCCATGTTTTCCTTTATCTCCTTGGATTGATTTAAGAGATTTGTTTGAACTTCTTTGACTAATTGTTCCAAATTCTGTGTCTCCTCTGAAGTTTTAATTTGTTCCTTTGACTGAGCCATATTGTCCTGTTTCTTAGTATGACTTGAAAGTTTTTGCTGATGTCTTGAAATCTGACTATCAGTTATATACTGAAGGGCAATTTCTTCTCTTGTGTATGGTTTTATTGTTGTTTGGCTTTGTGTTAAGCCTCTTCTTTGAGTTTGTTCCAGCTTATTCTATACCTTTAGAGTAGCCCGTGTTTAATTGTTCAGATTTCCTCAGATCTTCATCATCTGATCCTTGTCCTAGGTATGTGGCACATTTTTTTTTTGCATGGGCAGGCACCAGGCAATGAACCTGGGTCTCCAGCATGACAGGTGAGAAGACTGTCTGCTGAGCCACTGTGGCCCAGCGCAATTTTTATGACTGCACTTTTTGCGTGGTTGTTTTGCCTTCAGGAGAAAGCTTTCTTTCCTTTTTTCATTCTCCAGGAATCTTGATCTGTTATGTTTGTTTTTGTGGAGAATTTTTTCTCCAGCTCCTATTATTTGTTTAAATTCCCTCCCTCACTCAATGCCCTCTTTCCCTTTCTCTTTTCAATTCTGGGCCCTATTTTGTCTTATATCAGTTCAGGTCCCCCTTTTTATTTCTATGAGGCTTTTCTTTAGTTTTTCCCCCATCCTGGGTCCCTAGATATGGTCAATTCAGAAAGGTGGGTCACTCCAGAAAGGTCTGTTTTGTGTTTACATGGTCCAGTGAGCAAAAACTGGATTAAGTATGTGCACTTCTTACCAACAGTTTTGCCATAGTCTGTCTGTCTGCCTCTCTCTCTTCCCTTGGGGGTCTGTTGTATGAGGTACTCCTCAGTAACTTATTTTCCACTCTGAGTCTCTGTGGATTTGAATCCCTGTGCCTAGATATGTGTGTGGTTCTAACTCGCTGTTCTGAAGGGCTCTATAGTCTGTACCCATGGTAGAAGGGACCTCAGCTATTTTGCCTCTGTGTGACTGTCAAGTTCTGTGGGAACAAGTGACATGGATGGATCCAGAATGGTGGGTTTGGAAATGTCCTACCTGATCTTGGAGATTATTTTTATTTTTCTTTGGTTCAGCATTTGTGGAGTCCTTCTCAGTCTCTATTGTCCTTCAGAATTCCATGTAAGTGAGATTTGCTCTTTCATTAGTTGATTCTGAGGGGACACTTTTCCAGGGGATGTCTGATGCTGCCATATTGGTGATGTCACTGGTATGTGCCTGGAACTCTACCTTTCTTGCTGTTAATATAAGTATGAGTCTGGGGTCACATGAGAAGAAAGAGTTAATCTATTTTATGAGCCTTTGGTCCAGGTGAGCATCTAATTCACTCTCTCTCTGAATAATGATCATCTTCTGTGGGACTCTAGTGCTTTGGAAAAGGTGCTATGTAGAACAATGCTACATTTTCTACATGATAGCAAAATATCCATTTATGTTAAAGCACTTCTGCATTATTAAAATTAAGAGGTTTCTTTAGTGCAGGGTTATTGCAAAGTTTGAATGATTAATGTGTCTTTTCTGAGGTAGCTAATATACATAGTATTTTCTAAGATATTTGACCACAGAACTGGTCCCACACTCTTCCTACCATCTGAGTTTCTCACAGAACTAGTGCCCTGTGGGTTTTCAGTTGGGAAATTCAGTCAGGGAAATTCTACCTCCCCACTACTAGGACTACCACTGATACCAATGTCACCTCTCCCTCTTAAATGTGGATTGCATCTCAGGCTTTTCAAAGCATTTTCATGTTTATCACATCATTTCCAATAGCTATAATTGGTGTGGGACAAGCATTGTTTTTAAAACTTAATAGATGAGAAGAAAGAGACACAGTATTACAATAGTGGCTGCCTTTAGGATGTCATAGAATTATTGATTTGCATAGAAGAGAACACAGTTTTATGGTTGGAGAATCCTTATAATTTTTAAGTGTAGGGGTTTTTCTCTGTGTTTTTTATTTTTTTTAATCTTGCAAACATTTTTCTCCTTTTCAGCATTCTGCCCAGAGGAAATTTCTGTAATGTGGGTGGTGTTATTTGCATGAATTCATATATTCTCCCATGGGGAAGAAGATACAGTTCAGATGGTTCAATATGGTATCAATATGCCAAATGAATTTTCCTGTGTAAACCAGATTAACTCAATATTAAACCATAATGGAATTGGAGGTGTAGGAGAGGAGAGAGGTCCTTGTTGAAATTCAACCAAAGGCTCTCATTTATAGCAGAGAATTTTTTAAGGATTTGTTGGAATTTCTGAATACAGACAACTCCTTGGGGATGGCTTGGAAACTCCCTTTGTCGCCAATTTGTATTTGGAAATTCATATATTTCTGATGTACGTGTATGTGCATGTTTGTGTAAACTAATTTCCCATTGCTGTTTATGATTTTCTTCATTTCACACTAACACGAGGTTGCTTTTACTAAATGGGTGTAAACAACATGTTGTGGGTAAGCAAAATTTAAACAGAAATTCCCTAAGTCTACAAAGCTTAGTTTAGCAACCAGTGGTAGTTTTTATTTTGCCTTGAAGGGACATTTTGAGGAAGACAAAGAGGAAAGAGCTTGCAAATTCTTTTACCCATCTAAATCCATTTTCTCTTGTAGCAGAGGACATTAACATTTTGCAAAGGGGGTGATTGGTACCAAAGAAACTCACTCCTTGGTGTCCCTGCATTGCAAAGATTTGTGCTTAGCCACTAAGAATTAAAAATAACAAAAGGAAAAATTTAAGCAAGAGAAATAGAGTTTTTAAGTCCTAGTTTGGGCATGGAATTTTGGGCAACTGTAGGTTAAAGGGGAATGATGTTTTGCAGTTGTTTGATTAACACTGTTATTCACTGTGACACCAAGAAGAGACAGTATAATGTAGTATGCTAAAGTGCCAATCCTGGGCAGAAGCTCTGGCTTTTTACACATCTCCTCTGTCCTTCTGCAGGAGGTTCAGAGTCAGCCTGACTGGGATGCTCTCCTAACCTTCAATGCCAGGATAATGGGCCAAGGGGTCTTTTTGAGGCAGTGAACTATTCCAGACAGAGGCAACAGAGCGAGAGGCATTAGGTAAAGACTTGATTTGTTTGGGAAGCTGAGAGTGAAACATTTGTGTTGTGTTCTGCAATACGTCTTCAGTGACTTACATGGTGCCTGGCACACAGCATCATGTTCAATAAATATTTATGGAAAAAATGGATGGATGAATAAGAATGGCAGGAGGACCAAGTAAGAATGCCAAGTCTGAAGAGTACAGTTAAAATAAAAACCATGGTGTTGTGCTAAGACTCAGAGAGGAGATCAAGGATGAGGAGAGAAAACTTTACTGTGCTAGACTGTCTCTAGAGTAAAAATGACATTTGTGGGTGGTTAAACATGTGAAAGTTAAACTTCAGTTATACCCTTTTTACCCTGACATGTTCTTACTAACTTTTCATAGTGTGGTATCAGTCCTTCTTGACTAATAATAGCCCTGATTATGCAAACCTCTTTAGATTTAAATAGAAAATTAGGATCATCCAATGGGGATTTCAAATCTTGTTTCATCTTCCATCTGTATAAACTAGTTAAGCAGCACTCTCATATACAGATGCACAGTGAATAAGCATGTGCCGAATGGCAGGGAAAGCCAGTATGAATTTAATCAGAGACCATCTACGTTTGTAAGATAATCAACTTGGAGATCTGGAATAACCCTTTATTGAAGTGGCAGGCTCAATGGATTATTTCTGGTCCTTCATCATTATATATCAAGTCCCTAGAATAAGGTTCAAGAAGCAAGAGGTCTAAGACTTGTGCCATTCTCATCAACTATCATATTGCATTTGTAGTGGTTATAGCTCTGGTTTCTGTTTATGCCATGGGACTGTTTTAGCAAATTCAACTTGTGGTGGTTTGCCCATTATTTACATGCTGGTTAAAAACATATTGATAATGGAGAATGAGTGGTGTGATTTTCCTGAGATGAGAGTATAAATGTCTGGGTTATCATGGGACTGACCATGTACACACTTCACTTGTCACCATCTCATTAAACCAATTTCCAAAAAGGAATTGCAAAATTTCTTGGCATGCACATCTATCACCCATATATGGGAATCATTAGATTATGTAAATTCTGCCTTTTTGTAGTCATTTGTGCGTTGTGTTCACTGGGTGGAGTTTCTCAGTAATATAAATAAGTCATACAATCCTAGACAAAGAGTTCTTTAGACTGGGGAATAATAACATTTTTCTTTTCCAAATGTGTTTGTTGCTTCCATATGAGTTTTTGTTTATGTTCTGGATTACAACCATTGCCACTATTGTGCAAAAGCCAGAAAGAAATTTAATCCTGTGCTGCTCACATGGGTTATGATTTAATATTGCTTTCAGATTTCACCACATTTTACTGAGTCAGTGGTCCCAGACTCAGCATCACTCCATTGTGGAGATCTAAGACATGTGCACTTTCAAAAACATTGTTTCATAACAATGGCCTTACCTATTTTGATTTCTTCAAAGAGGACATCTTTAAAAATTATTCCACTCTCTTAATTAGAATTTCCTCCAATTTGTTTTTGCAAATATTATGTCTAGTATTTGGTTTCCTGAAAAAGCATCTGGCCAATAATCCTTTTCTAAACATATGATTAATATAATTCCTTCATTTCTCATATATTTGCCAATATATTCACTCCTTTTAACTTCTTAAATAAATTAAATTTTGACACTAACCATCAAATTTTCAGAGCACAGCTGAGAAGTAATTCCATCCAAACATCTTCCATTTTTTTATCCTAGTTTTGAACCTCTCCTAGCTGCTCCATTGGCTGTAAAATTTTCTTCGTCCCTCTCTTTTGCCTTCTGTATTTAGACTATTGCCAAGTCCTGTTTATTTGATTGATAGCTCTCTCACACACCCAATTCATTCTGCCTGTGTTTATTGAACCAGATGTTGTGAAATATACTCAGGAAAGAGAGAGAGAGACAGAGAGAGAGAGAGAGACAGAGAGACAGAGAGACAGAGAGATTGAGAAAGAGTGAACCATGCAAAGGCTTAATCTCAGGTCATCCTGGGACTGTTGACTGTAACACTCCATACCCACATCGAGCCAAGTTCAAGTCTACTCACCTCTCATTTGGAACATTCACCTTACCCTTTAGGGGCCTCAGGACATGAAGCCGTACACAGAGCTGGACTGCTAGAATTCAGAATACATTAAAAATAGAACCACCATTTTGTCCAGTTATCACATTCTTATTTCTTTATACCTTGACTGTCTTCCTGACTTTTATACTCAGCTCCCATGGAAGGCAGAATAATGGCCTACCAAAGATGTCCACATTTAATCCCTGGAATTTGTGACTATATTATGTGGCATAAGGACTTTGCAAATGTAATTAAGTTAAGAAGCTTAAAATAGGAAGATTATCAAAGATTATCTAGTTTGGCTCAGTCTAATCATGAGGTCTTAAAAGTTATAGTCAGAGAAAGATAAATAATAGAAAAAGGGTCAGAGAGATGCTGCATTGCTGACTTTGAAGATGGAGGAAAAGGGTCATGAGCCATGTAATGTAGATTGTTTGCAGAAGTTGGAAAAGGAAGGAAATAGTTTAACCCTAAAACTTTCAGAAAGCTGACACCTTGATTTTAGCTCAGTGAGCACTGTGTCAGACTTCTAATTTACAGAGCGGTAAGATAATAAATGTGTGTTGTTTTAAGCCATTAAGTTTGCGATAATTTGATATACACCAATATAGTTTCTTTCAGCCATGGGCTTTTGGTATCTCTGATTGGTTTCTGCCTTTTCCTGCCAAATAGCCACTCAATGTTGACCTCAGTTATCTACCTTCAACCCTGCCTCTTGGATCTTAAAATGATAATATCGCCTATGTCTTCATTTCTGATACTGACTTGTATTTAGCGTCTTTTCTGCCACAATTTGTCTGGGCTTAAACAACTCTTTTCCCACTTACAGAACATTCATCCCTCAATATAGGTCTTCCATTTAAGTCTGGGTTTCAAGACTTCACAGTATCTAAACCAGAACTATCTTTTTTATCTGATCTCCTCCAGTTCTTCATGGTCAAGCATATTCCAATTAGGTTGCACTTCATACCAGTCTCACATACAACCTATGCTTCAAAGGCTTTGATCAGTCAGGACAAGCTAAGCTCTGTGGTAGAAATGAAGACAACCTAAAAATTTTAGTGGCTTGTGAAATATCCATGAGGGCCAGTTGAGGCCTGTATTCCTCTCATGTACCTAATGGAACAGCTGCCATCTGAGCAGTTACTGATCATAATAGTGCAGAAAAGAGAGCTATGTATGAGATCAGCCATTCAACTTGGCCTTGGCCCAGAAGTAGCACATGGCTTTCAGTCCATTGTCCAGACCAACCACATGGTCCACAAGGAGACTATGAAGGTTAAGCCTATCATCACATGGAAGGTAGCCATTGCTATCATTTTTAACCTTGAAGGATTGGAGCATAGCTTCACAGCTATCAAGTCTGTTCACGATTATACTCTCCTGCAAGAGAGGTTTGTTGGGGTGCCTTGTCATGGAAAGATAAAGTGGTTAATTTTACTATGTTCCTATCTTACTTATCCAAATGGATTATGAGGAAATTAAGAAGAAGAACACATTTGTTTATTCAACTTCCACAATCATGCATTGAACTCTCACTAAATGCAAGGTATAGTCAAGTACACTGGAAACTATAACAAGGAGCCAGACATCTGATAGGGATGCAGTGACCACTCATTCATGTGTGGCATATATAGAATGCCATTCCTTTTTATGGCCAAAGAGTATTTCATTGTGTGTGTGTGTGTGTGTGTATATATATATATATACGTTCCACATTTGATTTATCCATTGGACATTTGGGTCATTTTCACCTTCTGGCTATTGTAAACAATGTTCCAGTGAACTTCTATGTACATGTTTGTGTGTGAATTTATGGTTTTATTTCTCTTGGATATATCCTAGGAGTGGAACTGCTGGTCATATGGTGACTTTATGTTTAACATGTTGAGCAACAGCTAGGCTCTTTTCCAAAGTAGCTTTCCCATTTTATACGCTGATAAAAAATGTTTGAGAGTTCTAATTTTTCCACATCCTCACCAACACTTGTTTTTGTTCATTATTTTTTATGGTAGCCATTCTAGTAGGTGTGAAGTTGTATTTCATTGTAGCTTTGATTTGCATTTCTCTAGTGAGTAATGTTGTTGGGCATCTTTTCATGGGCTTATTAATTATTTGTATGTCTTTTTTTTAATTAGTGGGGGTGAGTCAAGGCATCTGGGTTCTCATCAGGATTAACCTTAGATTTTTCTATTTATCAAAGACTTAGCTCATGTATACCTTCTCAGCACTCAAGAATCAAATGTTCTATCTATACAGGGTAGTTAGAAATGTTAAACATATTCTTGTTATTGTAGATTGTCACATTTACCTAAAATAATATTGATATTTTTTATCAAGGTAATGAATACACATGTTTAGATAATAAATATATAAAGACAAGGCTTATAAAGAAAATCAGCAATTTTCTGATCTATTCTTCCATCATCCTCAGTGACAATCACTTTCAACTCTTTTAATTTCTGATAATTGCCTCTGCATTTTTAAATGATACTTCTTATATGAGATTGCAACTTTGGGAAGTATCCACTGACTCGCTTTTATGATGGATGAAGGTTTAGATGTTTTACATGCCCCCATCTACACATTGTACCAATTTTGGCTAAGTCAGAACTATAATAATTATTATACAAATTGTTTTAATGACTCTGATTTTTTGTGATAAAAAGTTGAACATGATAAAAAATAGTTGGACAGTTTGAAGGGCAGAGTTCAATAGATGATGCTAATTTACTTGTTCTGTATCTTCATGAATGACTTTTGAGCATGCTGGTCTTCAAGAAAATTCCTTCCACAGCTTGACATTCTTTAAAACTTCACCCATATGTTCTCTGTTTGTCAAGATGAACCTCCTTCTAAGATATCAGAAAATCAGAAGGGTGCTAGCAACTACTGCATCAAAGGCAACATAGGTGAAATCCAAGAGAACAAGGGGAGAGCAAGCAGGTACCTTGGGTAATGCCAGTAAGGGATGAAGTCTACAGGAGTTGGGAACTCAAGCCAGGAAAATGACGAACCTTTAAGGACTCAAAGGGTCTAGGCAGTACCAGATGATATAGTGTTAGTAGCCCAAGCTAAAGGTCGATTCAAGAGGTTAAGGATCTGTGCCAAAAAATCTGAAAAAGTGGTGCCACACACTGGAGCAAGAATGAACCTTAGCATAGAATAATTATTGAAAGAAGAAATTTGAGATAGGGGCTGCTCTTCATGGATCTCCTTTCTAACACCTAGAATATACCTGGGCCAAGACAAAAGATGAGACACCTAGATGAAGACTGGTGGGCTCGAGGGCTGAGCAAGATGGCTCTAAATACATGACTACCTCTCATTTCTTCTCTCAGTCCCTCTATTTTGCACACTGAAGTTATTTCACAAATTCTCAGAAAGTGAATATTGTGTGACTGGAAACACACACATACACACACACTCACCCCTCTCATACACATACACATACACATGTACTCCAATGTATGCTTTGGAGGGAGTCTCATCCAGATTTAGGACACATGTTTTTAGTAGTAAATTGTTTAGCTTGGATAAAAGGTCTGGACAAAACTGCATGCTTTACTAAGTCTAACTTACCAGAAGAGTTACTGATGAGAGTAAGAATTACCATCTCTCGTTTCTTACATTTGATTCTGGAGCTACTACTACGCAGACTCCCTGTCATCTGCAGCTCTGTTTTCCCTGAGGTTATTTCTGACTTGTGTATTACTTTAAAACTTTTGTGGACTGTTGATAGAGATTTTCCCATGATCTATGAAGTCCACAAGAATTTGAACAATGTAAAGAATATAATCATTTATCACTTTCTGTTTAGAATTTTGGAAATTTTTTGTGGGAAGTTTTAGAGAAGGTGCAATATCCAAAAACATTTTCAAATAGTAGATACCTTTCTGTTTATTTACAGTGTACCATGTAAGTATATATGGAAATGTGTTTGGATTACAATGTGATTACATTAGCAGATTAGATTACATTGCAATGTGGAATATGCCATTGCAACTAAATTGGAAGCCCATGGACATGTGACAGTTCAGCAGTTGAGATGAAAACTGCTTTTCTTCTTCTAGTTCTACCACAAAATTGTAGAATGATTTGAGAAAATTACTTTACCTTTCTGGATCTGAGACATGTAACTTTTGAACTAAAACTCTGAATTATTTTCATTTAGTATTTATTTTTTACATTTTTTTCTTTCACATAGCTTTGGCATACTGTGGGTGCTCCTTTAATAAATGTTGCTGATCCTGACTTTCACAAGGCCATATGGTTCTAAGGGAAGGAAATTTTTTTAGTTTGCTAAAGCTGCCAGAATGCAGAAAAGGAATGGCTTTTAAAAAGGAAATTTATTGAGTTGCAAGTTTACAGTTCTAAAGCTAAAAAAATGTCCAATCTAAGGCACCCAGGGAAAGATAACTTGGCTCAAGAAGGCTGATGACATTTGGGTTTTCTCTCTCAGCTAGGAAGTCACATAGCAAGGTCTGATTTTTCTCCAGGTTTCTTCTATGACTTTCCCAGGGGCATTTTCCTTCTGCGTCTATAAAGGTTTATGGCTGTGGGGACTCTGTTGGCACTAAATCTTTTTCCAAAATGGTTCCCTCTAAAAGGGCTCCAGTAAGCGACCCACCTTGAAAGGGTAGAGAAACATCTCCATGGAAACCACTTAGTCAATTGGGTGGGTCATATCTCCATGGAAACAAAAAGTTTCCACTCAGCAATACTGAATGTGAATTAAAGAACATGGCTTTTTTTGGGGTACACAACAGTTCCAAACCAGTACATTAGTGGTCCTATGCACTGGGTAAACATGCAGAGAAGAATATGGGTGAATAAATATATAAATTGCACATTTTCACCAAAGTATATCAGAAAGATGATCTGCTAGAATGTGAACATCTAATAGCATACAAATCTGCTTTCAACACGTAGAACTGCTGGTGATAATAGTAATGTCAACATCTAGGTGAGATGTAGAATAACAGTATCTAACTTCTTGGGAAGGACTAACAACTGAGACATAAGGAAAAGAAGGCCAACAGGATGGGCATCCAAGTAAATTGGACTAAAGTCTGACCTACAGAATGTTTCCAGCAGAGGTGTAAGAGATTCAATTGGAATTGGCAGAGAAAGTATTTCCTCTCTGCATGAGAAGAGCCAGCAAGAACAATGAAAGGGGACCAGATAAAAGAAATGAGACATTCCAATATGATAGATTGATGAAGCATGAACGGACCCCTCCTAGTAAGTTTTCTATTATCTCACTTCTTTTTTTTCTCAAAACAGTTTTCTTTTTTCTCTTCCCTTTGTTTTCCTGTCACTTCTTGAAAAGTGAGATTTAGATTACTGTCTCTTATATAGCAATGAGAACTTGTACTTGAACCATGAGTTGAAAGTTTCTTACTCAGAGGCCCATGACAGATTCTCATAACAAGAGTGCTTCTGGGGACTTGGGAAATAACCAGTCTCTTCGATTTCCTAGGGAAAGCCACCACACAAAGCCCTCAAGGTCAAAGCTCAGTTTTACACGGAACACGAAAGTGCAAATTTTGACTTGTGGTGGGTTCATAAAGAGGTCATCAGGACCGGTTCCTACACACGTAGCCAATAACAACAAATTAGTCCACGATGAAAAAAAAATATCCTAGAATATTGTTGCAAAGTCTCTGGGGATGAATTTAAAAATTTGATGAAATCATTGATCAGCTGGCTGTACAATTTGATTAAATGGATGAGAGAGTTGCTTGGAGTGTGAGAACGACGTTGAGTGTAGTAAGGCAAAATGTCTATTTTAGTCACTGGCAGTAAACTCATGATCTTTATTGTTGTTGTTTTCCAAGTAGAGACACAATTGTCTCAGCACCCTGCCCCAAACAATGAGCCTACTCTGCCCCCAAATATGGTTTGATGTCCTTCTGCTGTCTTGAATCTCTTCTTCCACTCTTCCTTGTGATTTCAGGCAATAGTCTTAGTGAACCATGAAACCAGGTCTAAGCCCACATAGACTGTCTATAAAGCTCATAGCATGGCTGAAAGTCCAGGTCATCACTGCTAAACTTGGGGCCCTCTCTTGATCTGGCATTGCATCATAACTGTCTCTGTGTTCAGAAAACCCATTTGTCTGAAAAGAAGCATCGTTTTTTTTAAAAGCAATTTGCCCAGCGTATCTTACTTGAAAAGGTTGTACCAGAGGTCACTAGATCTTTTCCAACTACAACAACTCTTGGGTATAAGGGTGGAAGTTGCATAGATAAGAAAGTTAAGATTTCCCCCATGAATAAATTTTTTATCATCCAAAAGTAAGGGGGCATATCTGAAAAATAAACACCAGAGATTTTCAACTCAAATACAGTTAGTAAATATATGTTTTATAGCAATGGGTAGAATTACCAAAATAAAATTCAGGCAAAAGAACATTTTGGATGGGAAAGGAAGATACTTATGAAAAAGAGCTTGGACTCTGGAAAAATAGACTGATCCCTATTGCATAGAAAGAAAGACTTCCCAGTCACTTTATATAAGTTATGTAGAGAAAAAATTTTTGCTTCAGATCTTAGTTTTCAGGCATAGTGTTTTAATATGTCACTATTTTTAATGCAAACATTTTTAAAAAGTTGAAACCCTGTTTGAATCCCTAGAGCTGAAAGCTCATTTTGTATTGATTTGAAACTGTAGACTTTGAGTTGCTGATTTTGTTTTTCCTTCTGGTAGAGTTGTAATAAACTGTTCTCTGTAGTTTGGACTTTGGGAGTCAGTTCACTGAGTACAGTGGCTGTCTGCCCCCTGCTTTCTCATGCAACACAGCACACAGTGCTGCTGTGGAATGAGAAGACTGCTGAGAAATACAGGACAGCCTGCTGAGAAAAGCCTGCCGATGGTCAGTCTGGAAGGAACCACAAGAAAAAAAGGGTGAGGGTTAATGACTCTCTTCATGAGGCTTGCCTGCAGTGGTATTTCATCTCAAATGGAAATTTCAGAAGTTTCTGCCCCGCTCACCAGAGCATTCTTGGAGTTGAGTGGTAGAAGACTACGCCAAGCATAATGCAGCGACTCTGCTGAACACAGCCTGTCTCTAGGAACTCATCATCACCATCAACTAGCATTTAGTAAAAGCCCACACGCATATGGTGCAGAACAAACCACATTAAACAAGCACGACTGAGTTATTGGTCCTCTGGGTGAGGGTGGGGGGAGCAATTTAAAACACTAAAAATCAACTCTTGCTTCAGTTAGGCTATGTCCTTACAACACAAGCGCACTAGAAAAAAAGGAGATTTCCTACAGAGTGACTAATATTAATACAAACAATAATTATTATTATACCTTAAAAGTAATATTAATGAGCATAGGTATGATTTATTAAAAACTTTCCAGGTACCCAATATTGCTTATGCTATTGCAAAAAATCCATATCATAGCTCTGGGAAATAGATAGCATTAATACATCTATTTTATGTAAGAGGAAACAGAGACTCAGAGAAAAATAATTTGCTCATAAAACAAAGCTACTTAAGTAGCAGAGTCAGCACTTGAACTCAGGTTGATTTAAATTCAAAGATGTTAAATAGGCCACGTTGCCAGAACTCATCAGGCATGACAGCTGACCCATGGGTGGGTTAGTAAATTATTCATATATCTAAAATGATAATATCTATGCTTTCTATAGCAGGATAATTTGTCTATGACTTCAATAAAGTTCAGAAACCATTCCATTTGGCTCTCTTTATTTAAAATGATGTCATTCTTTCAACTCATGAGGCTAAAAATTTTCTTTGGTAGGGAAAATAGGAAGAGTGGGGCTAGTGGGTCTCAAGGCCTCTGATTAGAGGGATATACAGATCAAATTAGATGAAGAAGACTGATCTAGGTAACTGGACAAAATCCCCTAGGTGACAGAATTGTGATAGTCACACTTCCCATAATAATCTATGCTGATTATCAACCCTCCGACTGGTGGGGAAGGACATCCAAATAATTTCAACTTATTTTCTTTACTAGTTTTTCCTAGTTACAGCAGAGTGTTGACTGAACAGTTGTTGGTGGAATTGTACAAAACAATATCCATTCTGGGAAACAAGACTTCCCACCATTACTGCTGTCCTCTGTCTATGATGAAATTAGCTAGTGGTAGCATGGAAAGTAGGCAGACGAAAATTTGTGTAGACGCAGTAACCCAACTGTATTAGTCAGGATTCTCTAGGGAAATTGAACCAACGAGAGATAACTGTAAATATGAGATTTTATAAAAGTGTTTTACACAGTGAGATTTATATATTTATATATTTGATGCATCAGTTCAAATTCCATAGGGGAGGCCATGAGCTGGCCACAAAGATGAAGGTCTTCAATGAATTTCCCAGAAGAGGCTGGCTGGTTGAAGCAGAGAAGAAAGTACACTCTTCTGACTGCAGAAATTGTCACTTCTTCCTTAAAAGCTTCCAACAGACTGGATAAATGTCTTCCATTGTGGAAGACACTCCCTGAGTTGATAATAGATGTAATCAGCTATAGATGCAATCAACTGACTTGATTTGCAACATGATTTAAGTCTATGAAATGTCCTTGCCATAATGTTAGGCTAGAGCTTGCTTGACAAATGACTGGGCACCATCACCTAGCCAAGTTGACACGTGAACCTAACCATCATACCAACTTGTGCTATGAGAAAAATTTATCCCTTAGCCAAGAGTTTATTTGTTTCCTTCCATTTATTTAGTAGTGGGTATGTAATTTTTATTTCTCCATTTATATTATAGCATAATTTATTCTCTTATCTGTTCTTTAATATCTTTTCTGATAACTTTAATATTCAACAAATATTGTTGTTTGAGCATATATATTTTTCCATTATAATATCATTTGTTCTTCTATCTACCTGTCCATTATACTGACTTTTATGAACATATTTTCAAACTATTCAGCTAAATTATATTCAAATTGTATTTGTTATTGTTGGTGTGTGTAGTAGATGTTGTGGTGTGCCATGGAGGTTTCCCTTGAATTCAGGTCTGAGGCACCCACTCCCACATCTGTAGGAGTATTGACAACAGACTTCACAGCTGATAATCTCTCTGGAAATTGCTCTAGGATAAAGGGGCTGCCCCACTCCAGCTTACACCCCTTCTTTGGAGCCAGCTCATATCAAATATGAACACACAAGTGTCTGGCAGTCTTGTCTCAATTCTGAACAACTCTGGAGGACCTTTCTAGCTCTAGGACTCTTTGGGGGATTGGTTGAGTTTCCAGTTACAACTACATTAAGTTCAACTTCTCTCTCTGCTCCACCTTTTTTCTTTACTTCTTTGCTCTAGAGAGCACTCCCTAATAAACTCCCCTGTGTATAAATCTTCATTTCAGAATTTGTTTCCTGGGAAATGCAACTTAAATACTAGTTGGTTCCAATAGTAGTCTGAAGAACCAGACCATGAAATGGAATTTTGGAACTGGATCATTTGATGGCTGGAGTGCAATAAGAACTCAACACCCCATTGTAGGTGGAGCATTGACAGCTCTTGGCATGCCAGAGCAGTACAGTTGTTAGAATTTGCACCATTGGTGAACTGGGATAAGATACCAGCAGAAGGGAATGCCCTGGTATGGATAATACCCCAGGCATCTGAAAGATTCTTTGGAAATAATATTTATAAGGCCAC
Source organism: Tamandua tetradactyla (assembly GCF_023851605.1). Classification (NCBI taxonomy): domain Eukaryota; kingdom Metazoa; phylum Chordata; class Mammalia; order Pilosa; family Myrmecophagidae; genus Tamandua; species Tamandua tetradactyla. The sequence goes on from NC_135336.1 coordinate 48,698,685, forward strand.
TGGCATAAGAAAACTTTTGCTAAATATTAACAATAAATTTCAGAAAGATAATGAAAGACTGAGGGTTATTTATCACTAATTTAATGTAAAGTGTGAAAGATAGAAGACTGCCTTAACAGCAAACATAGAGAACTTTGTCTCCTACAATCAGAAGGAAGAAAATGTTGAAGACCAAAAAACTTACTTATGACTGTAATGAAGCTTCAGGGAAGGTTGAATTTTCAACCCGAGTCTACCATACCAGGGTTAAGGCTCTGGTTAGAATGATGTAGGATGTAGGATGCTGAAACTTGAACTGGGGACTCCTGAGTTAATGTTCTCAAAGTATTGAATCCTTATATTTCCTTAAATCTTCTCGGCCTACTGAAGTTGCCCATTCCACTCTGTTAAAGACTAGTCTACTCCCCTTCCTCCCCACTATTTGCAGATGACACACAGGCCTTTGTTTTGCAAATCAGCACACACTCCCTTTAAGAACTGTCCCTACTTTTACTATGGACACTAGGTCTATAACTGGGGTTAATTCACAGCATAACCTGGCCAGGGAAATTGTGGGGTCTCTAAGGGAGGAAAGGGACTGCACACTGAAAGAGCTGTAAGAATGGGCTGGTATATGTTGGCAGAAGTCAAGGACGTATATATGGGACTGAACCTTGAGGATGCTGGATCAAGGAGTAGGGGGTGGAATATAAAGTTGGATAATGGAAAATCTATCTACATGAAAGCTTTCTCCAAGCTTATAGGATTTTAGACCCTGCTAAGAGCTCCAGGAGATGGAGCTCCAGGAGATGGAGTTAGATGCTTCTTCCTTGGAAGCATGGAAGAATAATGGTCTACATTAAGTAAAGTAGAGAAGTCAGAATTTCTGTCGCTGCCTGAAATTGCATGGATTAAAAGGTTTAGAGTATAGGGCATGCTAGAATGGCTATATAAGTAACACCCACAAGCTCTGTTCTGTGGGAGGGCCCACAGGATATACCATTTACCAATGAGATGACTAATTTTTTAGAGAGATGTACACCAGCATTGCACTAGCATACTGGGAAGTTGATTTCAATTATGGCTGGCAAAAACAAAACAAAACAGGTTTTAGCACTTAATAACGAGATGCAAGATATCACAATTATCATAGTGAATAGTAATTATCATAATGAATGGTAAGGTCAGGTGACTTGACTTGTGGGAAGCCAGGTGATCTGATTTGTGGGAAGCTCTGGAGATGGTTATGAAGGCTCTGTGTTCCCAGAGACAGGGTAGATGGACAGCCAAGAAGAATATTACTTAATTTACACCAACAAAAGAAATAAAGAATGGTGATCAAGAGACTGAAGGCAGGTCCCCATTAAAAAGCCATGCTTCCTAGACCAGTCTCTGAAAGTAAGACAGTTTTCATTCCAGAACCCATTGAAAAAAGTGCTCTGGTTCCCGTAAGGAGGGACCCTGAAACACTATGTCAAGTGTACACATAAATGATTCCCTCAGTCTTTCCTCAAAAGGACTTATTAAAAGTTTAGAAAAAAGTTTAGACCTAGGGGGTCTAAATGGGGGCCAAATTATAGATAGAGAACTGGCTCAAATGTAGTTCACATGGACCCGCTAGGACCATAGACCTATGCTGTTGCAATTTTCTCAGTCCCTGAAATTATAATGGGAATAGATACACTTGGTAGCTGACAGAGCACACATAACAGATCCTGGTTTTATGGGGGTCATTCCCACTGGTTGAGATGGAATGGAATCCTTTGAAACTCCACTGCCCACTGCCAAAATAGTAAACAAACAATGATAATAAACATCCTGAGTAAGAGGCCAAGGGATGGCAGATGTTAGTCCCACCCTCAGAGAACTAAAGGGTGCAGGGCACAGAAATTGTCACATCTTTATTTAATTCACTGGTCTGTGACTTATAAAAACCAGATTGCATTCTAGAGAATGACAGCAAAATCAACCAAATCGTAGTTCACATTCTAGATTCTGTATCTTTGCTAGATCAAACATACACGGCCTCAAGTACAAGTTATACAATCATTGATTTGGGAAATGCATTCTTTTCTGTACCAGTGAAGAAGGAGTATTAGAAGCCTGTCTTATCCACATGGTAGAACCAACATTTTTACATTCATGACTTGTCCTGTGGTTCTGTTAACTCTCCCACCTTCTGTCATAATATGGTCTGACAGGACCTCTGCCATCTGGGCATTCCACAGAACCTCGTATTTACCTACTGCATTGATGATAACATGTTAATTGGTCCAGACAAACAGGTACATTGCTTAGCCTTGGTAAATATGTTGGAAGCCTTGGTAAGAAATGTGGTGGGCAATAGACCCTTTGAAGTTTCAGTGGCTTACCATACTGGTGAAGTAACTGGGACATCCCTTCTAATGTAAAGGAAACTCCTACCATTAAGTGTCTGAAGAACCTCATACTTCCCATCCTGAGCCACACAGAAGCAATGGTAAAGGGCAGATAAATAGGAGCAGCTTCTTTCCCTTCTTATCCTAAGAAACGCCTGATCCTTTAATTCAACCATTTGGGTGGGGTGCTTTAGCTAGTACAAAGGAGGGTTCAGGGTCCTTTTATGGAAATTGCACCTGATCTCACAATTGTTATCTTGAACTAGAAAATATGGAATGCAGGGTGTAGAACTGAATTATCTTCTCTGAAGTTGTGAAAACAGAAAATATCTTTAAATTGTTAAAATGGCTTGGGATGCTATCTGTCAGTATCTTCCAAAAAATACATACAGGCATAATATTTTTTCAAGCTATCTTTCTCTATCCTGGAAACCTACCCAAAGAAATAAAAGCACTGGAATGTACAGATAAATATACAGTCGATTCAGCTATAAATAAATATGAAAATGTGAATATTGTTCAAATGCAATTAATATATTGGGGAATAAACAAATATATTAGGGAATTTCATGTTTGCTAATGTGTGGATTCCTCTGCAAGAAATACAAGGTGAAGGCAAGAAACCACACTCAGAGGAACCAAACTGCCTAAGAAAACACAAAACACAGACACCTCAATCATCTTCAGCTACCTCATTTCCCTGAATGTGTTAGGAGTCACCAACATCCACATTTGGTGTTAAAATTTCCCATCTGATTTCAGATAACCCTCCTTCCACCACTTCACAGTCACTTACAAGCTGAAATCGTCATGCTTACTTCTACAAGAAAATTTCAGGTTTTTTTCAAGGCTGAATGCCATGTTTACTGTAGTATTTGTGTATTTCTTGACCATTTATCATGTGCGAAACTGTGCTAATATCTTCATTAGTTTCCTATCTACTTTTTTTATATGTTGTTAATGGAATTTTTGAATGCAGTCCCCAACATCATTTTTCCCACAGAATTCATGTTTTTTATTGCATGATTTTGAATTGCCTGTTGATTTTTAGGAATGTATATACTATATGATAGCAGAACCGAGTGCAAAAGGCTGTTTATTGCAGCTTTGTTTGTCTTGCTTCTAAACTGGAAGCAAAGTATATGTTCTAAACAGGGGCATGATTGAATACAGTGGTTTATTCATACCACTGAATATTATACACCCTTTAAAAATAACAGATTAGGGCTCTAATAGCTACCTTAGAAAGTTTCCATGCTATTCAATATGCCAGACATCATGCTAAACTTGCTAAACTCCTTCAGTATGTAATTTAAGTGTGGAAAACAAACATAAATAACAAATGCAATAGGGGTTTTTAAAAACAAACAAACACAGTCCTAGACAATCAGGTTTCCTAATTTGGTGCAGGAGCCAGATTTATAAACAATTCACTATAATACAAGTCAGGCTGTGATAGAATGTCAATATGTGGTAATTCTGATGTCTTCCCCAAAAATATCCTGCACTTTCCCATAAAACAAATGTTACATTTTAAGTTTATAGCTGATGGAGAGGCACTGTTTCAAACATGGCAAGAGAGGTAAAATGCAAATATGAGTAACATCAATACATGAAAGCATATCAAATGCCAAATAAGAAGTATGAAATAGATATTCTAGGGCTTGGAGTTTCCCTTTCTAATTGAAGTCATTGATAAATTATGGAGAAGATGGAATTTAAAGATATACTTTAAATTATATTGGGACTTTCATGTTAAAGTTTTAAGTTTAGGGCTATCCAGCTTTGGGGAACACAATACATATTTAAAATTCTCAATAGTCCAGAGGGGTTGGAAAATAAGTTTATTTTGCAAATATGTAAATACCACCTCAACATGAGTATTGTGATTCACCCAGAATCTCAGGCAAGAAAGGAATTTTCAGTAGGCATCTGAGCTATATTTTGATTTCAGGAAGGACCACAATAAAGTATCTCACTTATTCACCTCATTGAATCAGTCAGTTAGATGGAAGAACCTCTGGAGAACTCCAAGGACCGGTTTTCAGCTTCTAGCTATGAATTGTACTTCATCATCTGTAAAATTGAGCACACCACTTCATTTCCTAGGTCTGAGGTTTCTCGTCCTTGAAATTAGGATGTTGAATAATATGGTCCCCAAGTTCTGGGGTTCTGTAGTTCCTTGACAGACAAGCTTTCATTTCATTTCAGGAATTTATAGGAATCATGCTGTTTTGTATCTGTCCTTTGACCTTACTGAAACATAGACTTTTGAGGTCTGGATACATTCAACACAAAGGAATATTTATTAAACAGAGTTTCTTCTTTGGGTGAAAGGAGACCTAGGAGCTAACGTTTTCTATTATATTGGCATATGTCCAGGAACTTCATATATTATCTTTGCAGGAAGAATGCACAGTCAATTGGTGTTATTTATGATGCATTTACCATAACCGCTCAGAAATGTAGGGACTTTTTTCCCCTTTAAATGTCACAATAATTTCAACAGTGAATGTAAAGAACTCGCTGTATGTACATGTCTTCTGACATTCAGGGAGCAAGTTACAGGATGTAAAATCTGATTTCTCTTTGGAGTCAGCGAGAAAGGATTGAAATGTGTTTTTGCTGGAAGAGCAAGATCCTGCAATATATTAGAAAAAGTCATTAGTGACTTGCTAATAGATTTATTTTCTATTTGAAACCACTGTGTTGAAAGCTAGGATTTGGGTCATTAATTTAGCCTCATAATTTCCATTGAAGGGATTATAACAGGTAATCTCCAAAGTCCTTTAGTTTAGCAGGTTTATGATTCTATGCTCTTTTTGGACAGTTTTCTTTCAGAAGGTTATGCGCTTGTAAAAGAGTACTAGCTTTCTCAGATATAAATGAGCAATGGCAATTTATTCAAATGGCCTTAGATCAGGTCTTGGAGCTAAAATTTGTTTTTGTAGAATTTAATTTGCTATAGACTTTCAAATAATTCAAATGACATTTTGCCATTCAAAACACTTCAAAATGGCTCCCTAACTGAGAAAGAACATGTCATGAAATCCGTTACAAGGAAAACAAAGTTATATCGATGTTGCAGCAAATATTGTTGAGTGGAGGGAGTGGCATTGCTGAGTTGCAAATTAGAATTTTTATTTTTATTGATATTGCTTTTGCTGACTTAGAATTATGTATTTTCCTAATTCATACTTTATAAGATAATTTTTGAAATAGATGCAATCTCTTAAATTTAGGGGGAAAAATAAATGTCAATTCCTTAGTGCATATTGTTGTTAATGTTGTCATAGCAATTAATAAAATAACTTTTGAAACACAATATAAGGATACTTAGCAGTAACTGCAAAACCAAAGAATCCTCAACATTCAATCTTTTCTTGTCATTGTTTCATTTTTCATTCTAGGATAGTGGAATGCTGGGATATCTTATCTTTTGCCTATGATTTCTGTTGTCATTTTTGCTTTTCTTGTGCTTTTCTTCAATACACAAATGTTTGATTAAATACTTTGTTGGCTCTTATTAATGTTGACTCTTATTTTCAATCTATAAAGGGAGAGCTGGGGGTGAGTTGCAGCTTCCACTTAGACCCTATGTACTAGGCAACAGCCCCCATTTCAGATTGAAGCAGGTGGCTACAATGCTGCGGAGAAAATTAGAAGAGGGAAGAACATGTTACCTTGGTTTGCCCATCTAATTTTAAGAAGAGGGAGTCTCCTCAATTATTTTATACTCCAGCTTAGTGATTCGTGCCATCCAGGCCAACTTGGAAGCATTTAACAACCTCTTTATTGTTTATTTTGATTTATTTTGGATGGAGAGACATGTTGAAGTTTTTTTAGTTTTTTTCTGATGAATGGTTGAATGAGCATTAGAGTCTTACTGTCAGAATTATCTTGCATTCCAAGCCAAGGTTATTTGGTCCTATTGGCTTTTGATTTCACTCATGACAATTAGAGGATGTTTTTTGTTCTTAAAGCAGTTAGTTGTTTGTCAGAGTTTTGATTGTGCCTGGAAGAAAGTCTTCTCAGGCAGCTCCAGAAAACTATCGTAGTAAAAGGAATTTGGAAACATGAGTTTCTGTTGCTGGACCAATCATTGAATGTCTGATTCAAAGACTCCTGTTTCTGCCTCTATTTTTCCATCTGGAATATGGGAATGTGGTGCAATATAGGGTTGGTATTGTGATAAACCACAAATTTAAATAACCTACAAGGACTTGGAAAATCCTTCAATGTCCTTTGAAGAGATGTGTATTTGAAGTTACACTTAATTGAACAGGCAATAACCATGCCTAAACATTGTTTTAAGACAGCCAGCAGCAAATTGTATAGAAAACATATTTAATTATCATGTACATGGAGGATTCTCATCAGACTTGCTGAATTAAATTGAAGATGGATGTGTAAAATCTTACTATTTAGGGAGATTTAAAATCTAAGTGTACTCATTTATTAAGACTAAGGAAGGCATTTAGTGGTTAAAATTCAAATGATTTTGATCAGGGCAAATACATTATATCTGTATTACTCTGTTTTTCTGATGTTTCTAACAAGGGTATTGGATTTCCAATATGAACAGAACTATGTTAAGTTTGGAGCTAGAAATTTGGGCCTAATGCTATATAGAATTTTTTACAGAAGTCATAATACTCTAGCGGCAATTTCTTTTGCCTATGTTTCACAAGCCTTCAAGCTTCTTTATCTGGCCCTTTTAGTACTCCTTGAATTTTAATCTTTATTGAAATTCAAGGGGCAAGGGAATATTTGTCACAACAGTCTTCTAGAACTTGAGAGAAGAACGTTAATATTTAGACATTCTAACAGAATATATCTTTATTATATAATTTAATTTGGGCTTGCCCAAAATAATTTAATAGGATACATGAAATAGTTCCCTATATTTTAAAGACCTAAAAGTTTATACTTATGATACCTCCCCCAGTTTTTATCTTTGCAAACAACTCTGAAATGCTAATTACCAGGTGATCTGTCAGAATCAAGGATAACATAGATTTGGTTTGGTTTCAATCCATTCATCCTCCACCCAATGCTGGATTCAGGCAATGGAAGGTCTGCTTGAGGACTGGTTGATGGTTAGGTCAGGTTAGTGGAACTCAAGCAAAGATCATCAAAGCACCCCCACCAATAGCTAGTCCAATTAATACTATGTCTTGTACAGTGCTTTATAATTTGCAAAATGCTTTCCCATCCATTTCCCACTTTGACTTTCACGGGAACTATTTTGTCTAAATAAGGAAGATAAAAAATATTTCAATTTTATAGGTGGAGAAATTCAGGTTTGGAGAGGCTAAACAACTTACCTAAAGTTACAAGGTAGTAACTGATAGCTGGAATTCAATTACAGGTCTTGGAACTCCAAGTCTAGTGTTCTGCTTCAAGAAGATACAAGTGAGATGCAGCAAGGAGCAAATCTATGAATTTTGGAAACCACTTGTTTGTTGGTCTATGTTTGCTAACAGACAGAAGTGTTCTGGGCCATCTTAATTACCAAAAAAATAGAGATGCAAAAAATTCTCTTTGTTGCTATTAATCATGGGACCATTTCTGTTTTTGTCCAAGAGACTGAAAAATCTTTCAATATTGCAGGCTAGTAGTAATACCAAATGTTCTAGAAAAAGCATGTGGTTGTTTTAACTTATGAGCACAACTCTTTTCAGACAAAAATGGCCCCTACTGGATTTGTCTTTAGTAAGGGTTTTGATTTCTTACTTAATCAAGGGAACATATGAGAAAAGAGAGAAGAAGTTGTCATGGCAAGCTTCCTTAAAGCTCCTTCTCTTCTCCAGCCCTGCCTTTCCTCTTATCAACTCTTCTTTATTTTGCAGGGCATCAAACGAAATGGATATACTGGCAAGTTCTGCTCGTGGAGTCAGAATGGCTTTCCAGATGGCTGCCTTAGATTTGGATGCTTTAACTTAACTACTATAGTCTTGATTCCTTCCAACAACAATACTGACTTAAATGAAAATGCTTTTCCATGTAACCTTGGGGAATGCCTCTTGAGGTTCAGCTACTTCTTCAGAGGAATCTGATCTCTACCCTTCAGTTAGTGTTTTCCTCCAGGTGACTATCTCACTGAAACCAAGAAATCCTTAATCTTTTGATCCAATGTGAAAGGGAAAATTACCAGAAAAGTTGTAATGAAACCAAGGAAGGTTAAACAGAAATTTTAAAAGTGACTGTATATGTCCTCAGAGCAAAAGCAACTAATTAATCTTTTCTGTGGTGACATAGATACTTCTGGTCATAGAAGTTTAAAGACAATATTATTCAGTTTCTGAAAGTCTATGTATATATTTTACAGAAAAGTTCTCTATGAATTTTTGAAAGCTTCTTCTTCTAGCAGTTTGGTTATCAATCCAGAAATTTAAATCCAGAAAATTAAAATATTCCTGAAGACAAAAGTAGTTGACTCATTTTTCTGGGGAATCAAATTCACATGACCCATTTATTGGTCTTCTACTAAGTACGAACCCTATACATTGTTGGATGGGATGGTTTGGAGGAAAGGAAGGGACACACCTATTCTTACTCTAAAGGTACTACTTTCAAGGAAAACAAGAACAGCACATTTAAAACAAATGAAATTACATGCTAAGACTGAAATTTTAAAAACCACAGAGTAGGGAGACAAGGCTTTAAAAGGAAAGGCTTTTCTTGAGTTCTAATAAAGTTTAAAAATTGACCAGAAATGGCCATTTTACAGAGTTTTGAACTCTCCCCTATTTTTTCCTCCACTTCTCTCAAGCATTATTTTCAAATAAGAGTAATTATTTGGAATGTCTGAAATATACCGTAAAAAGGATTCTGACCCTTCTGGTCATTAAATATCCTGAACACTTCCGATGGGAATTTCCGCCAGGCAGCAGATGGAGCCCTCCGTCTGATAAGTCAAGGTTGGTGAGCTATCACTTGGGATAATAGTAGAGGAAATATGACTTGGGACTGATGTTTTATTGAGTTCTTTTCAGAATTCATGCTAGGATTCTTGGAATCAGTTCGATGCTTCAGGTGTAATAACTGAAGATACCTGGCTCCATAATTTAGAGACCTCTAGAAAGCATAGACTTTCTCCATTAACATCTTGCTTAAGTTTTATGGGCTGTTTTCAATCCAAGCAAGGGCATCCTGCCATTTGGGAAGACATCTTAAAGCTTTGGAGGCTCCCTTCAGTTCATAGTTTGATGGGAGGGTTTTATTATTTTTTTAATTACATAAAAATGAGAAATCATTTGAATTGTTCAGTAAACTAACAATATAGCTGGAAGCTACTAAAATGATTTATCTCTAGAGTCTTCAGTCTGTCTCCAAAGTGATTACTCAGTTGCTGCAGAATCCATGCGCATTAAAAAGTTGGTTGTTGTTTTTGAGGACTTTAGGATTTTTTTGTTAAACAAAAAGGCCATGACTGCCCTTAAGCATGACAATGGCAGAAGATTGGAATTGTCTTTCATTTCTTAATTTGTTAATATGTGCAAGATATATTTCAAGCCTGACGGCAAAAAGCAACCAGAATGATCTGTGTATGTGTTTCTCTCTGTCTCTGTATCTCAATGCACCCGCAACATTCATTAAGAGGAAAGGAAAGAAAGCTGGTCAAATATTTGTATAAGAAAATTTCAGGAACCTTTTTTTCCTTTTTTGGGGATTGGGATGGGAAGGCAATGCACACATTGATTTAGACCAATGGCTTCATTTATATAAATAAAAGGAATGGATTAGACCAATGGCTCCACTTCTGCCTTCATCTGTTTCAGAGGAGAGGAGAACTTCCTGAGTGCAAATATATTTTGTGGGAAGGACTGGGGTCTTTGTTGAAAAAAGAGTGGAAAGAATGGAATGCTTGGACTATACATATTTATACATATTTTAAACAGCTGGATGATGACAGCTGGTTCCCTTTTTCCTTCTTGCCAAGCCATTTCTACTTAGGATTCAAAAAGCACAGTTTGATATTGAATTTAGTATCAATTTTTCAAAGAAACACACTGCCATGGAACATGCTTGGAGTTGCCACTGATAACAGCAAAAAAACCCACAAAAGGACAGGAACTGGCTGCCTAGCGTATTTTCTTTTCTGGCATAACAGGTAACCATCTAACAGCATATTTTTGTAAACACCACATGCATTACTAGATTGTAAACTACTTGAGGCTAGGTGCTTGATTGATTTATCATTATATCTTTTATAGTAATTATTCAAATAATAGATACTAAATAATTGTCTTTTGAATACTGTACTTAAGATTGCAATTTTAGTATGCCTAAAATGGTGTGTGTTAGTGCAGGTCTGTCAAGAAGCAGACACCAAGATGAGATTATACTTGCAAGAAATTTTTAGGGGAAAATGCCTGTGAACAAAAATGGGAGGGAGCCTGAAAGGCTGGGAGAGCTCAGACTCTAATGCAGATCTGAAATCAGATGGACAGAAGAAAGGAAGTAAAGCATATTTGACTGAAGTGCAGTTCTAAGGAAAGTTTGGCAAGAGCACTGAGGAGTTCTTGAGACCAATAGCCTATCAAAGGAATCCCACATCTCCTAGGAAAGATTCTGACTTATTGCTCCTGTTGCAGCCAGTCATGATTGGGAATAGCTGGTAGAAGGTGAGACTTTGGTCAAAGGAGATGATGAGTTTTCAGTGTGCAGCCCCTGGAGCCTCCTGCTGACGGAAATCTGAGACATATTCTAATGGCGATCACATGGGAATTGGTTGGTGAACATTTTCATTTTGAATAAGATCTATTAGTGACTTTGAAGATGAACTGAGATAAAGTATATAGGTACTTAGAACAGCACATGACACACAGAGATTGCATAACAAAAGCAGCTCTTTTCTTGTTGTCATGAATGTTATTACTTGCCAAGTTTGAAACAATATTAATAACTACCATTTACTGAACCTCACTATCCAGTAAGTACAATGATGGGAACTTTATATGCAAAGGGGACATAATAGAAAAAACTAGGTTTGGTTGAAGTTCAGTGGACTTTAAAATCAGTATTAGGCACTTAACTACTGTATGACCATCCTGAGAAAATTATTGAAATGCTCTGAGTTTCAGTTTCCATATGTGCAAGACAGAGATAAAGTATCCTCCAAAGAGGATGTTAAAGGGATTAAAAGAAATGGAGTACTGGTGTCTGGTACATATTGGGAATGCCATATACTGTCCTTATTATCATCTCTAATCATTGCAAGAACTCAGAAAAGTTGTTGGGTTCTGATCTATCTGGACTATGTCAAGAGGGCTACCTTAGTCTTTGGACTTCCTTTTGGGTTTTACCAAAGGGGTGCCCTTGTAGGAGACTGTGGGAGGGGGAATGCAGTGAGGTCAGGGATGTATTTCCTTGGCTTCTTCTCTGTAGTACCTGGCTGTGTCCCTCCACCAAAATCACTGTTTTTCATGAGATGGCTGAATCTACACGACCTTCTATTCTTATGGATTATGGTGACTGTTTCCTCCTCTTCTCTCTTCAGGTGCACTGGTGGTAAAACTCAGCAGTCACTATCTCCAGGTTACATTTGTAAATCATCCATCTGAAATAAACCCCACCTCTGAATTATTCTTTTTTGAGTGTGTCTTCACTTTCCTGTTGGTATCTGAATGGATTTACTTCCCTTTTTCCTAACTCCACACCCTAACTCTATAAAATGAATATAGATTTTGGATATCATTTCATTAAAAATGATAGCCTTTGGGCGGGCCACTGTGGCTCAGCAGGCAGAGTTCTCGCCTGCCATGCTGGAGACCCGGGTTCGATTCCCGGTGCCTGCCCATGCAAAAAAAAAAAAAAGGTAATCTTTTAAATTGGAAAGTTGAAAGGCAAAAAGGATGGTGAAGTGGTTCTATGCTTGCAATCTGGCACCAAGATGGTTGATTTGATTTAAGAAAAACTTCCATGCTCTTTCAAAGAAAATGTTATTTGTAAACCTAAGCTAAGTCTCTAGGAGAGGAAGATGGGCAAACAACTCCATACTTGACTGATGAATTTCTGGATGATTTGAGGTGCATCCTTTAACTTCTCTGACCCATGAATCATAATGTAGGCAAGTGTGGGACTTGAACCATTTTGGCTGTAACAATACTGATCTCAACAAAGCACTGTTTATGGAGGGAGATTCCAGGTTTGGGTGCTTGGAAAGGTGCTTTAAAATTCTTGGGCAAAGGATGAATGTATCTGGGCAGATGATTTTTACTTTGATGTTGTTTGGATTCCACTTGGAAGGGGATCTTCTGGTTAAATTTGAGGACATTGTCAGGCAAGATCATTGTGACTCTCGCTGAGCCTTTGGGGGTGGGGGGCAGGCCAGAGCAGCCTGAAGCCCAGGGAAGTTTTTCCTGTTTTTTCAGCTGGTATGAAGCCCTACACCCTGGAGTAAAATAGTTTGAGAGCGATGGCCTCAGGTAGAAAAATGTTATTAAAGGAAAGAATGGAAAATCAGACACTATCAGTGTGAATGTGATAGCTGTAGCCAGCAGACAATTTCAAACAGATTTACAGAGGATTTTTCAGGAGCTACTCAGATGGAATTATGTGCTTTCTGACCTAAAAGACTAGACATGAGGTCCATATGATACCTGTAGATTTGAGGCAGATGACTTGTTCTCACTCTCTGCGTTTTGGCATAGAGAATGAGCAAAGGAAGCTCTCTTCCCTGGGTGAGAGAATATTTTCTTGATAAAGGAAAAGTTTGGGCTCCCAGTATTGAAATGGCAGCACACCACCTGATTAATTATGCTTCAAAGGATGTGAGTGAAACAACATAATTGAAGAAAAATTGCATTAGCTTTGTTTTTATCTTGGGGAAGAATCTCAAAGTGCTCAGCAGCTGAAACAATAGACATCTAGAGTTAGAAAAGAGTAACAATAAAGTCTAACTCTGGGAGCTTTGGATGGGGCAGGGTTTTCTCACTAACTCATCCAACTTTGTGGTCTGCTTCATCCCCTCCTCTATTTCACAGGCCATTTAGTCACCCTCTGTGGCTTTACTTCATGCTGCCATTAATCTCCTTTTTGAAAGAACTGGCAGGTCTCAAATCACTGAACACTTTTTTTTATCACCACAGACCGGTTACTGTCTTTAATCGTACATGCCAAGCACATTGAATACGTTTCTTTTTGGATAAATGCAAAATCAAGTTGGGTAGGGAAGGCTGAACTCCTTTCACCAGGGAGGTAATGTTTAGTATGTGTAGTAGTAGAAGAAATATGAATTGTGTCAGATATCAGATGTTCTTGTTCAATGTTTCTCAGTCATGCTATTTTGGGCAAGTCCCTACTCTGAGACTTGGTTATCTCATCTGTAAAGTGGAGGCATTGTTAAAATTCACTTTGTGTGATTTCTGCCATGAGTAAACAAAATATATAGATGTGTTTTGTAAGCTATAATTTACTATGAAAAGATTAGTTGTAATTAATATGACCCATATGAGAAAAATACATAGATTCCTTTTCAATTTATCTGTTTCCACATTGTCTTTTGATAGATGGTAATCACTCTTCACTTTCCAATCAATAGCATCTGGTTCATATAAGATCTTTTACTAACTGCTATGGAAGATACCAAGGTAAATAGCACATGGTTCCTGTTCTCCTGGATCCTACAAACTAGTAAGGGATTTCAGACACCCAGAAAAAAAAACCTACTAGTAACGATGACTGTTGTATTAGTTTGTTAATCTGCCAGAATGCAATATACCAAAAATGGAACAGCTTTTAAAAAGGGAATTTACTAAGTTGCAAGTTTACAATTCTAAGGCCATGAAAATGTCCAAAGGAAGGAACCAACAAGGTTACCTTCGTTCAATAGAGGCTGATACCATCCAGAACATCTCTATCAGCTGGGAAGGCAAGTGGTTGGCATCTGCTGGTACTTGTTCCCAGTTCTGTTGCTTCCAGCTTCTGATGCTAGTGACTTCCTCTCTAAATGTCTGTGGGCCTTCACTTGGCTCCTCTGGGACACAACTCTGGGTTCTTGTTTGCATAGCATCTGACGGGATGTTACATGACAACGTCTCCTGGGCTTCGTCTGTGTCTAGGCATCTGCTCTCTCTGTCAGCACTCCAGGCATCCGCGAACATCTGTGTCTCTGTCAGCTCCGAAGCAAATGTTCTCCAAGCATCTGCATCTCTAAGCGTCTCTGTCAGCTCTGAGCACTATCCAAAATGTTCCATCTTTTAAAGATTTCCAATAAACCAATCAAGACCCACCCTGAAAGGTTAGAGTCATATCTCCATCTAATCAAAAGGTCGCACCACCACTGGGACTGTCATGTCTTTCTGGAGATAATCTAATAAAATGTTTTCACCCTACAATATCAAATCAAGCTTAAAAGAAATGGCTGCCCCCACCAAATTGCCACAGAATTAAACATGGCTTTTCTGAGGTACATAATAGGTTCAAACCAGCACAACTGTCATAGTTATTCTTTTCACATTTTCCTAACACACTTAATATCTTTCCCACTTCATGTGTGCCCAGTGGAGCCTGCGATCTTGTAGTTTCTACCCTTCCTTCTTTCTCTCTGTTCAGAGTATCAATTAGTGTTCTTTGATTGTAAGAAACAAAATAGACTCTGGCTGAGTTGAGTAAAAATGGGACTTTTAGTTGAGTATTAAACAGTTATCAGAGTTAACAGGAAGTGTATTAGGTAAGTTCTCCAAAAGCAGAACCTGCACCTGAGACAGGAAGTGAATTGCAAGTGGTTTTTTGAAGGTGTGTTCCTCAAGAAAACTTGAGAGGGAGTGAGGGAAGCAATAGAGGAAAGGGGAAGAGGTTAAAGCAAGGATGTAGTCTCAGATTAAGTCTACTTTTGGCTTGAAGATATGTATCTTAAGGCAAGAGGGCTTGGCTATGATGGCTAGTTGGTGTGGGGATAGTGAAACTCCCCAGGAATCTCTGACTAAGGTTTCCCCCATTAGCCAAGGGCAATGCTCTGGAGAAAGTTTTTGGCCTTGTGATCCCTGAGCAGAGGACTCAGTTGAGCCACACTATGCCCGAACTTCTGACTCAAGGAACTGTGAGTGTATAGATCAATGTTGTTTTAAGCCACTAAGTTTGTCATAATTTGTTTAGATTGCAATAGAAAACTAATGCATGAGCCGATTAAGTGATACTCTTTCTTTCAATAATCGTTTATGGACTTGCTGCTTTGTGCCCAATGTTCTTCTTGAAAATGCTGTAGAAATATCAGGAAGGTAGGACAATTAGTCTAGAGCCACTTAGATACCCAAACTAAATAAATACTAAAAATAAATGATTACATGAGGTTCTTCTCAGAGGCGTAACGGTCTGTTTTTAAAGAACATTTGCTCTTCAAGGTCAAGAACTGTATCTCTTCACATTAGGTACTTACCTCCTATTTGTCCTACTAAACTATATGGCTCAACAGTACGCAACAATAAAGAGCCAAGGACTCTAATGTGGACTTGAAGTTATTTAGGTAATGCCTTTTGGTTCTTCATCTGGTCTTCAATTTATAGGTAAAGAAGGAAAAAAGTTCAAGTGTTTAGTTTTTTCCCCTTAAAATATAGAGCTGTTTGTTCTCCACAAGGGTTCCTATTTTGGCTCTAGAAATAAGCTCAACTGTGACTCTTTATGACTCATAATTCAAATGTCCCAATATCAGATCCAGGAATCAGCAAAATCAGCAATTATATCTGTTTTGCAAAATTTTAATGTGATTGTATTAACTGATGCTATCCCCCTTGATGACTGACTAGTGTTAGTGTCCAGATTGCGCACGACGTCCTGGTCTTTTCTTTGCAATTTGATATTTGAGGGTAGAATTCCCCCTATTCCCACCAGGCTTCTGCAGCTGCCTCCTCACTCTGCCAGTCCCCAGTTATCAGTTGCTCTCCTGGGATTATTTCTGGTGATTCCCAAATAACTGGCCCTGCACACTTTCCATTAACTCCAAATTGCCTTCTGTCTGTCTTATTTCTATTTCTTTTACTGCCTCTCTCTTTTTTTAAAATTAAAGACATGGTAGATTTACAGAAAAATCATGCAGAAAATACGGAGTTCCTATATAGCCATCCTATCATTCATATCTTGCATTAGCGTAGTACATTTGTTACAATTGATGAAAGAATATTATTTTAATTGTACTATTAATCACTGTCCATCTTTTACATTAGGATTCACTGTTTTTGTTGTACAGTCCAAAGTTTTTCTTAAATTTTTATTCTAGTAACGTATATACAACCTAAAATTTCCCCATTTTTTTACAGTGCAATTTCATTGAGATATATTATATATTCGTGTACCATAAATCATCCAAATTGTATAATCAATGGTTCACAGTATCAGCATATAGCTGTGCATTCATCACAATCAATTTTTGAGCATTTGCAAACTCCAAAAAAATAAAAAGAATAAGAGTAAAAATAAAAGAGAAGAACACACAAAACATACCCTTTATCCCCCCTATTATTTATTTTTGTCTTTTTTTTCTTACTCATCTGTCTGCATACTGGATAAAGAAAGTGTCAGCCACAAAATTTTCATTATCACATGGTCATACTTTAAAGTTCTATAGTAATTCAATTATCTTCAAGAATCAAGGTTACTGGATTGCAGTTCAACAGGTTCAGATGTTTGCTTTTAGCTACTCCAAAACACCAAAACTGAAAGAGGATATAAGAATGACCTCCAGAATGACTTTTCTACTCTATTTGAAATCTCTCACCAACTGAAACTTTGTTTTGTTTCATTTCTCTTTCCCCTCTTGGTCAAGAAGGCTTTCTCACTCCAACAATGCCAGGGCCAAACTCACTCTCTGGAATCATATCCCACTTTGCCAGGGAGATTTACATCCCCGGCAATAATGTCCCACGTAGGGGGGAGGGCTGTGAGCTCACCTGCAGAATTGGCTTAGAGAGAGAGGACACATCTGAGCATAAAAAGAGGTTCTCTGGGGGCAATTGTTAGGCATAATCATAAGTAGACTTAGCTTCTGCTTTGAAGGAGTAAGTTTAAATTTTACCTTTTAACTACATTCAAATATACAATTGAGTGCTGTTAATTATATTCACAATGTTGTGCTACCATTACTGCCTAAGTCTTAATGGGGATAAGAATACATCATAAGTGACCCCAAACTTTTCTTTCCTTATGAATACTTTGCTTAAGAAGAAATATCTCAGTACTCTTAAATTTTTATATACTTCCGTAGGATGGTTAATAACTGCTTTGCAACTCAGAACTGTGATAGCTTAGGGTTCCCATAACTTTGATTCTTGTACAGTATCTGGCATGAATTAAAAAACCAAATTTATAAAAAACCCTATTCCATCATGACTGACTTTGTCCTACCAATGGACCATTTGGTGAAGCACTACTGTCCTTGGAACCAAATCTTCACATCTGAAAAGGGGCAATGGTATTAAGTAACAGTTTGGGTCTCTCTTTGACATCTTCCTTTGAGAAGTATTAAATATTGCCATTATCTTGACAGTTCAAAAGTGAGTCATGTGGTTGATATTTTACCAATGACATAAATGTGGAAAATGTCACTTTTCCTTGAATTAGTTCTGGCAGTACAAACTTGGCAGAAGATAACTGTAAAGAGATATTGGCCTTTAGGCATGTTCATATTTACTTTTAAGATTTAGGATTATGGTGATTTTCCTGGGCAGTATCCTTACAGTGACCCTGTCTGGTTTAGAAGTTCTGAAATTACCATGTCATACCTTTTTCCCATTTCTGAGCAGCAACACTCACCAAACATAGGAGTTTTGATCAGATGCAGCCACATAGCCATGAAAAATAAAAACATTTCATTTTATATTAACCTATTGATATTTATGATATATGTGAAAAACAATGGGTCTTTCATCTTCTTTTTCTGGCAAAGTTTGGATGATTTCAAGTGCATTTTTTTAGTTTCTGTTTTTGTTTTCTTGACCCTTCACATTTTGCATGATCAAAGTTATTGTTACAGAGCCGAAATAAGGGAAGCAGTTTCTCTTTCCCTGTTTTACTATTAGCAGTAATATTACTGGAAAACATTCATGACCTTGGCTTTTTACTTTTCTGGTTCAAATTACAAGAATTCAGAACTTAGCCTTGACATTCTATTTATAGAAAAACCAATGAAAAATTAGTTCCTTATGATGTAATTTGATTTAAAAACTTTTTTTTTCATTGCATGACACTGATGTGAGTGAAAGAAGGCTACAGAGAGACAAACTGATTAGGCTAGGAGAATAACCAAGCTATAATAATAATAGCTACTTCTTATTGAATGTGGGCCAGGTACTCAGACAAACCCTCCCACTGAACACAATTAAAAATTCTATGCAATGGTGCTTGAAAGCATCAATGAATGGGCAATAAAATGAGGAAAAAGAAAATATCAGGCTAAAATCTAGGTTGGTAGAGACGGGAATCAAGAGAGCTAAATTTCCTCTAAATTGTACTTTCCTCCTGTGGACTTACTGAACCCAGTAACCTTCAGCTTCAATTTCCCTGTAGAGTTGTGACACAGGGGACAAAGCCCAGATGGGGAGTCTAATAAAAGAAACTCCCCCCCCAGAAACCTGAGACAAAAGTTCTCTACCCTCAGTATAGAGGTGAACTATAAATGCTGCCCCTTCACTCAACAGGCAAATACACAGAAAATATGAAAAAAGAGATTAAGAGCCATAAAGGAGAAAGTGAGCTAACAGACATAATTTGAGTTCTATAAGAGATAATAAAACAAATGGGAAAAGGCATTATTCAAAGAGATGACAACTGAGAATTTCCAGAATTCTTGAAAGATGAAATACTCAGATACATAAGTACCAATGAATTCAAAGCAAATATTAAAAATAAATAATAAAAAACACATTAACATGAAACTGCAGAACACCAAAGACAAAGAAAATATCTTTAAGGCATTTGAAGGGTTAAACTGACCACTTATAAAAGAAAGGTTGACAGCTGATTTCTTACAGCCACAAGGGAAGCCAGAAGCCAGTAAAATAGCTTCAATAGGATAAAAGAAAATAATGGTCAATTTAGAATTCTTAATCCACCAAACTATACTATAAAAACAAAGGCAAACTGGGTGGGCCACAGTGGCTCAGTAGGTAGAGTTCTTACCTGCCATGCTGGAGACCCAGGTTTGATTCCTGGTGCCTGTCCATGTTAAAAAAAAACAGAAACAAAAGCAAACCAATAACATTTCAGGCAATCCTAAACTGAGTTTACTACGCAAAGATCATCACTGAAATATTTTCTAAAGGATATATTTCTAAAGGCTATATTTCTGATAAGATGAAAATGATCCTAGATTTAAAAAAAATCTGAGATGCAATTAAAAAATGGTGAGCAATGATACTTATAAACTAAATAAAGGATGGGGATGAGGAATAGGGTTAAACTAAAATACTGGTAAATATCAGCATTTAAGTTGAGAAGTGAATGACTGAAGTTAAATTATGTTGTTTGAGAAGAAGGTAAAGATGACTTTAATGTATGTATTTTATAATTTCTAGAATGACACTGAAAGAATAAAACAGAATGTACAACTTCAAAACCATTAGAGGGGAAAAAAGTAAGAAAAAACAATCAGTTTAAGAGGAGATGAGAGACGATAAAAGAATATGATGAAGGCAAGACAAATAGAAAATGCCAGTTAAGATAGTGGATGTAAATAAAAATATCATCAAATATAAGACAAGATAAATGGAATAAGTGCCCCAGCTAACATATAAAGATTGTTAAACCGGATGACAAAGTGAAATCTAGATATATTCATTTTACAAGACAAATATAAAATATAAAAAGATAGAAAGAATATGAGTAAAAAAATAGAAAAGAATATCAGTCACATTCTAACCAAAAGAATGCTGCTGTCAATATTTAATATCAAGCCAAAGGTGTTTAAAGCAATAAGCATAATTGCATAATCACTTCTTAGTGAAATAATATTAACTCAACAAGAAGATGCAATAATTTACAATAAGTATACATGCACAATAAATTTGTGTGCAACTAATAACATGTCTCAAAATGAATCAAAGAAAAATCGACATAACTAAAAGAGAAATAGACATCCACAATCACAGAGGGAGTTTTTAATATACTTTATGAAGTTAAGTGATGGAACAGATGAGAAATCAGTAAGGAAAATGAAGATTTAAGTATTATAATTATAAAATATGTCCTAGTGGGCATACATAGGAACATGCTTCCATGATGTACAATGCACATTTTTTATGAGCACACAGGGACAATTGTAAAAATTGATTATATACTGGTGTTCGGTTTGTTAGCTGCCAGAATGCAATATACCAGAAATGGAATGGCTTTTAAAAAGGGGAATTTAATAAGTTGCTAGTTTAGTTCCAAGGCTGAGAAAATGTCCCAATTAAAACAAGTCTATAGAAATGTCCAATCAAAGGCATACAGGGAAAGCTTGATTCAAGAAGGCCGATGAGGCTCAGGGTTTCTCTCTCAAGTGAGAAGGCACATGGCGAACATGGTGTCATCTTCTACCTTTCTCTCCTGGCTTCCTGTTTCATGAAGCTCCATGGAAGGTGTTTTCCTTCTTCACCTCCAAAGATCAATGGCTGGTGGATTCTCTGCTTCTTTGTGGCTATGTCGTTCTTCTCTGCTCTCTCTGAATCTCCCAGAATCTCATGGCTTTCTCTTTTGTTGTTCCCTAGCTTTTTCTTAAGTGCTTCTTCTTTTAAAGGATTCCAGTAAAACCAATCAAGATCCACCATTAATACCCACACTGATTGAGTCACATCTCCATGGAGATAAGTTAATTACATACAGTACTGAATAGTACTAATCCCTATTCAGTACTCCTCCAAAGATGAGGGAAAGAGCAGCAAAGTAAGTTGAAATAATCTGGAAGAGAGAAAATAATGAAGACTGAGGGGAAATCAGTGCGATGGAAAACTAACATAGAATAGAAAGGATGAGCAGAATTAAAAGTTAGGTCTTTGGAAAGATCAATGAAATAGACAAATCTTTGGCAAGAATGATCAAGGGAAAAAAGCACCATCCCAAATAAACAATCTGAAACATGAGAAAGGGGATATAACTGCCGGCATTAAAAAAATAATAAAAGGTTAGTAAGAACAACTTTATACCAGTTAATCTTAAAATTTATATCAAATGGATAAATTCCTAAAAAAATGTTACTTACCAAAACTGATTCAAGAATTAGAACACACAAAAAATCATCTAACCATTAAAGAAATTGAATCAGTCTGTTAATCAGTTCTTCCCACAGAGAAAAGTTCAGGCCTAGATGATTTTGTTGTGGAGTTCAACCAAATATTCAAGGAACGAATAATTCCAATTTTACAGAAACTATTCCAAAGTAGTGTAAAAGTGGGGACATTTCCCAACTCATTTTATGAGGCTAGTGTTATCTTGACATCAAAACCAAATGAAGATAATAAAAAAAAGAAAGGAAAATTGTAAGTAAATCTCAATCAGGAACAAAGGTATAGTATAATCTTAAACAAAATATTAGGAAAGCCAACCCAGCAATTTATTAAAAAAAATACATTATATCCAAATCGTGTTTCTCTTAGGAATGCAAGGTCTTTAAAAAAAGCTTAGAAAAATCAATAAACCAATAAATGTTATTAGTCACATTAATAGATGAAAAGAAAAATAGTATCATTTCAATAGATGCTGAAAAATTGCTTGATAAACTCATGTGTATTCATGATTAAAATATTCAGCAAACCAGAAATGAGAGGATTTGTTAACCTGGTAAAAACTAAAAACCTAACAGTAGACATCAAGCTTAATGGTGAAACACTGAAACTCTCCTTTCAAGATCAGTAATAAGACAGGTATGCCCATTTTTACACTTCTATTTGACACTATGGGAAGGTCTAGTCAGCACAGAAAGTGAAATTTAAAAAATTAAAAATTAAAAAGTTAGGATTGGAAAGTAACAATCAAAAGTAATATTAGCAGATAATATGTTTTTTACAGAGAATTAAAAAAAACTACAGATGAATTGTTAGAATTAATAAAAGTCCAGCAAGTTTTTTGCATACAAATTGAATTGCATTAATTAATAGAAAAGAAAAATTAAACAGATATAATTTATAGCCGCATCAAAAATATACACTTTATAAACTATCTAGGAATAAATCTAATGAAAGACGTGACAGACTTATTTAGAGGAAGTCAAATACTATCTCTAGTTTTTATAACAGTGCTGCAATGATATTAATATCATTTGTTAAGTGGTAAGTAAAGCAGCTTACACAGATACCATGTAGTTGGGGAGTAGAGCTTTGAGTGTTTGAATCTAGGTTCCAATATGATGGCTCCTAATTTGGGGCTTCCCAAGATGTATTCAGGCCTTCCTGACTCCTGCATCTTGGCTACTTGCCCCACTTCTGGGCCAGAGCAGCCACAGTGATAACTTGTGTCATATCTATGGTCTTAAAGCCTTGACTGCCATGACCATCACATCTCAGGTTGTCTCAGTTTTCCTTGGCTGGAATGTTGGCATCTACTCCATTGGCAGGTGCCCCTGCAGCTTTAGCACAAGATGTGACCTGATTGGAGGAGACTCTGCCAAGAGGAATTGGGTGGTATAATCCAGAAGTGGGTAGGGTGGGAGAGAGAGGCAGAGAGGCGTTAAAATGAGAGACATTTGAAGACAAACATGAAGAAGATAAGAGCCAATAGCTTGCCTTCTCCCTCTATCTTCCACAAAGGGCTTTTCTAACACAGAATGTTGCCATGCAGCCACTCTGAAGATGTCTGTCTCTTGAGTTTGAGCAACAGCTGTATTTTACTGTGAAGCTGTGGCAAACTCAGTGATGCACCACTTTATACATGTGCTTCATCTTTCCCTGACACACTACCTTTTACCATGACTCTTGTATTCTTGAGATAAAACCTCTAAAGTACTAAAACTTTGCCTTGGGCTCTGGTTTCTAGGGAACCTGGACTTTGACATCCACTAAGTATCAACTTTTCCAAAATGCAAACATTCTATCACAATGTGTTAGTAAGCTAGGAAATAAATATCAGTTTACTGTCATCAGCATTTGAAAACATAATGAAATGGCAGTGAAATATCGGAGTATATCACATGTAGTAAGGATAAGTACCATTTCTCGAAACTGTTGTTTCAATTGCATGTGTGTCTGTGCTTGATGGTAGGTTTATATATGCACTGACTTGTAATGTTAAATGTGTTTTTTACCATGTCATGGTCAAAAAAGTTTGAAAGCCACTTCTCTAGGCAGTTGCTAAATGGAGTGATGAGATCATGTAACTGGGATATCCAGTTAGGCAGTCATAATATTCTACCTATGGAAACTTTTTGGTGGCAAATTCCTACTTTAAAGAGTATTAAAACATCTGAAGAGCCCTCACACAATTTCTCTATAGAAGAACAGCTTGGAAAAGGAGGTTTTTTTTTTTTGCCAGTGTTTCCTTGGAAGCTAGATGGCATACCTTATTTAGAAAAAATAAAGGATTATCTAGTAAATCAAATTGTATTTACTGATGTCTAAATGTGGTTATATATATGTATAACCACATATATATATAACTATTATATATAATATATAATATAATTTATATATTATATATATAATATAATATATATTATATATATAACTAATATATATAACTATTGTTCCATAGGCAGATATATTTTTTAGAAACAAGCAATGGTAATCTGGGCAACCAACATAAGATACATCTAATCTTTCCTAAATGGTGTCTTTATCTTTGAAAAATATGCTCACATTTCCAAGTGCAATGACTTGCTTGTTCTCCTTGGAGGATCTTAATCTGGAGACTGCTTGGGTGGGGAGGATGGAATATAAATCTCAAAGCTGTGCCTGTACTTGCTGACTTTAAAAACAAACACCAAAACCAGGTTTTAGTTTGCAACTCAAAGGTATTATGAGAACAGCTGCTGAGTTGCATTTGGTAAAATAGTCTGAGATAAAATACACATAAAAGAGAACAACAACTGAGAAAGTTTTCAAAGACTCAGGACAATTGTGAAGATGTGATCCAAAAGTTAAAAAATGGCAAATGTTGTCTTAATTCCTCTATGATGCTACAAAATATTTTCTCTATTACTGTGGAAATGCAATTTGAATGTACTCAGACACAAGATTCAAGGACATAGTTAAGTTGCCAAGCCTCTACTTAGTTCCTTCAAATTTTATAGTAAGTTCTAAGTAGCCAACAGATAGACCTAGTTTTCTCACTTGGTAGTCATAACACAATCATTTCCACAATTACTGCCAATTACTCAGTCTACTGAGAATTTAATACATTTGGATGTCTCTGAAGACACATTTTGAAGTTCTTGCTATCCAAGCCAAGATGGTTAAATCTTTGAAGTTTGGCAAGACTAAGGGTGGTTGTTTATTCCTTCTCTATATAATTATTATGCAATAACTACAGAATACCATTTTGCATCCAAATAATAAAGGATGTGTTAGATAGCTTGGATAGTTTTAGTTAGTTCCAAGTATTAATGATATGCCAAATTAATTCAAATACTTATGTTTAAGGACCAGGTACATCACCAGTTTCACTCTTTGTAGAGCTAGTTCAGAAGATATGCACTGGCTGGAGGAGATTTGAGTCTATACATATTTTTTAAATTTTTTTATTAATTAAAAAAATTAAACAAAACATTAAGATATCATTCCATTCTACATATACAATCAGTAGTTCTTAATATCATCACATAGTTGCATATTCATCATTTCTTAGAACATTTGCATCGATTTAGAAAAAGAAATAAACAGACAACAGAAAAAGAAATAAAACGATAACAGAGAAAAAAAAAGATTATACATACCATGCCCCTTACCCCTCGCTTTCATCTACCACCAGCATTTCAAACCAAATTTATTTTAACATTTGTTCCCCTATTATTTATTTTTATTCCATATATTCTACTCTTCTTTGATATAGTAGCTAAAAGGAGCATCAGACACAAGGTTTTCACATTCAAAGAGTCTCATTGTGAAAGCTATATCATTGTTCAATCATCATCAAGAAACATGGCTACTGGAACACAGCTCTACATTTTCAGGCAGTTCCCTCCAGCCTCTCTGCTACATCTTGAACAACAAGGTGATATCTACTTAATGCATAAGAATAACCTCCAGGATAACCTCTCGACTCTGTTTGGAATCTCTCAGCCATTGACACTTAGTCTCATTTCACTCTTCCCCCTTTGGTCGAGAAGGTTCTCTCAATCCCTTGATGTTAATTCTCAGCTCATTCTAGGGTTTTTCTCAGTCCCTTGATGCTGAGTCTCAGCTCATTCCAGGATCTCGGTACCACGTTGCCAGGAAGGTCCACACCCCTGGGAGTCATGTCCCACACAGAGAGGGAGAGGGTGGTGAGACTGCTCATCATGTTGGCTGGAGAGAGAGGTCACATCTGAGCAATAAAAGAGGCTCTCTTGGGGGTGACTCTTAGGCCTAAATTTTAAGTAGACTTGACCTATCCTTTGTGGGGTTAAGTTTCCTATGAACAAGCCCCAAGACTGGGGGCTCAGCCTATAGCTTTGGTTGTCCACACTGCTTGTGAGAATATCAAGAATTCGACTTGGGGAAGTTGAATTTCTCCCCACTCTCACCATTCCCCGAAGGGGGGTTGCAAATACTTTTCCAGTCACTGATCAAATCACTCTGGGATTCATTGGGGCATCACTCTGGACAAAGCAACAAAATCCCATGTCCTACCTGAGATTCCAAGTACTTATGACATTCAATCAAACTACCTACATGAGTTATATTAGGAAATGCTCTAGTCAAAATATAAATTTTGTAACAAATAAACATTTTTTGCTTTAGTCTCACACATAAGGTGACATTTTAAAGTACTAATTATCATCTATTTTCAGCACCCTGCAATAATGACATTCCTTTGTTCTTCCTCATGCCAAAACATTTTTAAAATTTGTGCATTGTATATTTCACTATTATTATACACTCTAGGCGTTCCTAGATTATACCATCTTGATCTTTACCATCTTTCTTTCTTATTTCATTATGTCCCCAGCCCTCCTCCCTCTATCATTCTCACATGCAGCTTCATTCAGTGTTTTAACATAATTACATTACTGTTAGGTAGTATTGTGCTGTCCATTTCTGAGTTTTTATATTCAGTCCTGTTGCACAATCTGTGTCCCTTCAGCTCCAGTTACTCAATCTCTCACCCTATTTCTATCTCCTGATGGTCTCTGTTACCAAGGAAATATTCCAAGTTTATTCACTAATGTCAGTTCATATCAGTGAGACCATACAGTATTTGTCCCTTTGTTTCTGGCTAATCACACTCAGCATAATGTCCTTAAGGTCCATTCATGTTGTTACATACTTCATAACTTTATTCTGTCTTACAGCTGCATAATATTCCATCTTATGTAAATGTTACAGTTTGTTTAGTCAACTGTCTGTTGATGGACATTTTGGCTGTTTCCATCTCTTCGTAATTGTTAATAATGCTGCTATAAACATTGGTGTGTAAATGTCCATTGTGTCCTTGGCCTCATGTCCTTTGAGTAGAGACAGCATATAGATGGGTCCTGGTTTTCAATCCATTCTACCAGACTATGTCTTTTGATTGGAGCATTTAATCCATTAACATTCAGTGTTATTACTGCATGGGTAGTACTTTCTTCTACTATTTTGCCTTCTGGATTTTATATGTCATATCTAATTTTCCTTCTTTTTACCTTTACTCATAGTCTTCCTTTCTACACTCTTCTCCACACCTCTCTCTTCTGTCTTCGTATCTGTCTCTAGTGTTCCCTTTAGTGTTTCTTGCAGAGCTGGTCTCTTGGTCACAAATTCTCTCAGTGATTTTTTTGTCTGAAAATGTTTTAATTTCTCCCTCATTTTTGAAGGACAGTTTTGCTGGTATAGAATTCTTGGTTAGCAGTTTTTCTCTTTTAATAGTTTAAATATATTATCCCACTGTCTTCTCACCTCCATGGTTTCTGCTGAGAGATCTGCGCATAGTCTTATCGGGCTTCCCTTGTATGTGATGGATTGCTTTTCTCTTGCTGCTTTCAAGATCCTCTCTTTCTCTTTGACCTCTGACATTCTGATTATTAAATGTCTTGGAGTATGTCTATTTGGATCTATTCTCTTTGGGGTACGCTGCACTTCTTGGATCTGTAATTTTAAGTCTTTCCTAAGAGTTGGGAAATTTTCAGTGATAATTTCCTCCATTAGTTTTTCTCCTCCTTTTCCCTTCTCTTCTCCTTCTGGGACACCCACAACATGTATGTTCATGCGCTTCATATTGTCTTTCAATTCCCTGAGTCCCTGCTCATATTTTTCCATTTTTTTTCCTATAGTTTCTGTTTCTTGTCAGATTTCAGATGTTCCGTCCTCCAGTTTTGAAATCCTATGTTCTGTCTCTCGAAATCTACCATTGTAGGTTTCCATTGTTTTTTTCATCTCTTCTACTGTGTCTTTCATTCCCATAAGTTCTGTGATTTGTTTTTTCAGACTTTCAGTTCCTTCTTTTTGTTCTTTCCTTGCCTTCTTTATATCCTCCCTCAATTCATTGATTTGGCTTTTGATGAGGTTTTCCATGTCTGTTCGTACATTCTGAAGTAATTGTTTCAGCTCCTGTATGTCATTTGAATTGTTGGTTTGTTCCTTTGACCGGGCCATATCTTCAATTTTCCTAGTGTGATTTGTTATTTTTTGCTGGTGTCTAGGCATTTAATTACCTTAATTAGTTTATTCTGGAGATTGTTTTCACTTCTTTTATCTAGGGTTTTCTTGCTGGATGAATTTGTTGTCTATCTGTTCTTTGACATTCCGTTTAGTTTTATCTGGATCTTTAGCTTAAGTTTTGTTTAACAGAGGAGAATTTTTCAGTTCTTGTTTTCTTGTTTCTTGCCCTGCTTGCGTGGTGCTTCCCCCCCCCACACACACACTTAGGAGGGTCTATTTAGATATTATAGACCCCAGCCAGATTTTCCCAGACCAAACTGGCCTCCTATCAGGAGGAAAGAGTCACCTGTGTTGGTTTCCCTGAGGGTGAGACCAAGCAGGTTGAAAGACTTTCCTGTGAAGTCTCTGGACTCTGTTTTTCTTATCCTGCCCTGTGTGTGGTGCCTGTCTGACTGCAGGTCCCACCACCATAAGGTGATGCGGTACCTTTAACTTTGGCAGACTCTCCCTGCTGGGGGTGTGATAGAGACAGAGGAGAGGTTGTAGGCTGGTTTTAATGGCTTCAAATTACCAAGCCCTGGTGTCTGAATTCCTTGATGGAGGGATTCCACCTGAGTTGGGCTTCACCCCTCCCCTGTGGAAGGCACAGGCTCCAGATAAGCCCCCAAAAGAGCTCACTTCTGCCTATGCCTGGGGCAGTTGCAGCCTGAAAAGTCCTGCCGCTGTATCCAGAGGCAGTCAAGCCTTTGTAGATACACAGCCACAAAAACCTCTGTTTCCTTCTTTTTTTTCCCCCCCTTTTTCTGTCAGTCCTGCCCCCTTGGCTCTGGGGCAAAAATGAGCAACCTCCGCTTTGATCAGGTTCACCTAAGCTGGGGCCTATTTTTAGTAGTCAGAATTTGTTAATTAGTTCCACAATTGGCGTTTAATTGTGCCCAGTCCCTGCTGCTGGTAAAGTCCTTTCCTTTCCCCTCTGGGAAGCGGCCTGTGGGGGAGGGGCGCTGGCTGCCACAGTTTTGTGAACTCACAGTTTTGGGGGGTGTTCGCAGCTGGTCCAGCTGGTCCAGACTGGGGTATGCTGTGTGTCTGGTCACTGACGTGGCTCCGGGAGCTCTTCTGTACTATTTCTGGTTATTTAGTAGCTGTTCTGGAGAACAAACTAAAACGCACACGTTGTTAAGCCACCATCTTGACCCAGAAGTCTGTATCTCAAGTCTTTATTTTATTCTTGCTCTGGAGTCAATAGCATCAGTGACTAGGTATCAGATGAAGGGAACATACTCTGCAGAAGCAGCCCCAGCTAGAATGACAAGTCAACCAATCATCTGTGCATCTGTGCAAAGGGCCCCTTGTAGTCCTCTTGTCCATTTACTGTGCTTGTTAATTAACTTTGTTGTGGATAACATGACCATTCCTTGTATTTATCTTCTTTGCCATATGACTTTTCAGTATCTCTCATTAAAAAATTAGAGTTTATCTCTCACCCCTTGATTTTGGCGTCCTTCATGAGACTTATTTTGGCCAATAGAATAAGGCAAAAGTCCAATGTGTCTGTTCTGAGCCTGGGCCTTAGGACACTGCACATCTACTTGATTTCTTGTGACTCTGCCTATCTATGAGAAGAACATGACTAGGCTAGCTTGGTAGACCCAGGAGGAAGTTGAGAGTCATGTGGAACAAAGCCATTGAGCCAAACCAAAGTCTGGATTAGCTAATCTTCAGCCTACTTGCATTGCATAAACTAAATATGTGTTTATTGTTGTATACCACTGAGGTTTGGGGGATGTTGGTTAGGCAGCATACAGCATTATTGAAGCAATAGTTAGCTGACAGATCCTCCAAATCCGTTTGTGATTTTCAGGAAATTTCTTGGTCCTATCAAATTTCTGAATTTGATCTTTGCCCTGTGAATTAAATAAGGAATGAAATTGGAGTGCTAGCTTTATTCTCAATTTTAGATGCATGTATCTACTCTTTCTGGGGCTTGTGGAAATTTTAATAGGTCAAGTCTGGCAGTGTACCACTTTCAGACATCGTCTACATACTAACAACTCCAAAATGTATGTTTTTCTACTCTGACCAAGAGCTTCACTGTAGTTGTCAGTCTCCACAGATTTTACCCTCACGGGGTTCTTTTTCCTTTCTCTCCACACCTGAGGTTACAGAAGGCATGTTGGAACCCAGATGAATTATAAGAGCATTGGAAGACACCCATGCTACTCTTCAAGTAATTTTGACAGAAACAGGAATTACCTACCACTGGGTACATAAAAAATGCTACAATGATAAGAACAATTTCTGTAGGAGAAAATTCTTTTTTTAGGTGTTCTTTCTGGGACCATCTAGGGGTTCCCTGAATAAAAATCTACGGACACAATACCTGTGGTAGACGTAAGCTAATGACCTTCTCCAGCAGGAAATCACATATGAATATTTCTTTTCAGCCACACACATGAAATTTCAGTAGAAGTGAGGTTCTTCTCCAGCTACCGAGATCTCTGTAGTGGACAGGCTGCAGTTGACATTTTCTCAAACACATTTCACCTGTGTTTACACATCAAACAGAGACGGGAGAGTTTAATGGTGAGGGTTGGATGTGTTCTGGAGTCACAACGAACTTACTGAATACTAGTTACATATCCCAATTGCAGTTAATTTGATTTTATATGATGGAGCCCAGATCAAGACCTTATCATTGAGAGTGTCAATATGAAGTCAGAGTAATTTTATTGTTATAGATGCTTGGAAATGTTAGAGGAATTTCTTTCCAAAATTGAGATGGCCTAAAGACATCTAAGGCACCCTGTCTTTCTTTCCCAAAGAGATCAATTCAACCATGCCCCTTGTTCTGAAGCTAAAGACCAGCCCACTCACATCTCTGGAGTATTAGAGCAATAGTTCTCAAACTACAAAATACTACAGATTCACCATATAGGGGGCTTACTGAAAGGAGTTTTATAATCCTCCTACAGGAGATGTAATGTATCAGAATGTCTAGGGGAGAGGACCTAAAATATACATTTTAACAAATTCTCAGTGATTTTGACACATAGACAGTACCCTAAAAATAGGCTATATCCACCTGTCCTGAAGCCTGGAGTTTAACCAGGTCATATCTATCAATCTCATAGGCCTTTGTATTGTGTCCTGGGTTGCCACACCAGTCAGTCAATAAACATTCTTGGTATTTTATTATGTGCCAGGCAGGTTCCATGATCCAGGGATTCAACAGCAAACAATGGCTAAAAGGCCTTACTCTCAAGTTGGCTGCCAATGAAAATGAGAGATCTCTGTAAAATGCCTGATCCACCAGTAGCTGTAACTCTTTATAAATCTGGATCTAGATGTTTTACCTTGGCCAGGAAAATCCAGATACAGCGCTCCCTTAGAATTCTAGAGGTTGACCATCTAGATATGGCCAAAGAAGGCCTACTCTTATAATTGGACTCATATCACTATAACTAGATTTACCTCTCTTGAGCTGATAGACCTAGCTTCTCATTCTCTGAATGCCTTTAAACATGCTCATTTACATAATTCCTCCATTATTTGAGGACAAGTGTCTATCTTTTCACTTAGCACTCAGGCATAGTCTCAGCTGAACATATTGGATCTAAGAAAGCTTTTTTGTGAAGATATTTCTTGAACCTAGGACTCTCATGCTAGCTGTTTTCTTGCTTTCTTCCCCCTTAAAAAAAATATACAAAGAGATGCTAGACTCCAACATGATAAATCTTAAAAAGAAATCCTCACATGTTTTATTACTCAGATAAAAATGGAAAAACATATGTTTTTAATTCCGTTGAGATAAGTCATGAATTTTCCTGTAAGGTAAAATATGTAGGTTGAAGAATATAGTGGCTGCTCACCAACAACTCTTAAGACTTTTGTTAAATCTGAGAAGCCAGAATTCCCAATTCACCAGAAGAGGTTTACCTGTCTCCTTAAGCTGACCCAGGGGACACTGACTCCCCCAAATATAACAATCATTGTCTCTGAACCACAATCCAGCTTTATTCTCTGGTAGATTCCCACAGAGGACATTTGAACTTGAGATTGGAATCCCAGAGACTGTCTAAAATGTTCCAGAGGACATTGGATATGTCCTGACATGTACTCAAATGCTCTAGAATTGCCAAGTCAAGCTTCCAAGGTCTGTCTCAACGGTACTGGAACATTCAGTCTGTTCTCTTGAAAGTTTGTAGAAACATCAACATGACTTCTTGTTGAAACCCTAAAAACAGTGAAATTCCAGGAAACCATTCTAGTAAATCAACTCAGACCAGTTCAACCCTGAAAGGCTTATACAGAGGTTATTATTCCTTTATCTTTTTTTTTTTCCTTTTGCATGGGCAGGCACAGGGAATCAAGCCTGGGTCTCTGGCATGGGAGTTGAGAATTCTGCCACTGAGCCACTGTCGCACCACTCCCTTTATCCTTTTTTAACCCATGATTCCAAGTATATCCAAGCATCCACTGTTTAGATTGCCAAATGCCAGTTAAGAGCCTTTGATTTGGGGATGTTGACTTAAACTGGGAGTATGCTTCCTGGGAGTCTCTACTGACTCCATTTATCTACCACTGGGTATTGAGATCTCTGAAAATATTGCAGAAGACAAACAATGGGTCAGTCCGATTTTTGTATTAAAATCCATAACAAAGGTGGGAGATTGGAAAACTTCCTAGCTATCAATTCAGCCCTACGATAAAACCATGACTGGAAACTAGTCAGAGAAGCCCCAGGGAAAGGAGCTGTCCCTAGTTTTGGTGCTGACTGCCCACATCTTGTTTGCCCTACAGGGAGCAGGAAGAAGTGTGTGTGAATAGGTTTTCGTGAATCCTATCTGGGGACACCTCAGGAGAGAAGAGGAGCATGCATCTGAACTGGATAATGCTATCCAGTGTGAATGGCTGCCATTTTTCTAGCCCTTATGCATTTAAGTAAAGAAGAAGGTCAGCATTTGACAGTATGAGAGAAATAAAATAGAACCTACTCCTAGTATTGTTTTGCCTTATATTAAGGCATTTGCCTCATTAAGCCATTGAAGGAAATTACCTTTTGAGAGCTCAGACCATGGGAAAAGCAAGTTCAATCACAACTCTACAATCTCAAGCTACTCTCCAGTTTAAGAAGAGGGATGGAGGTTGACAAAAGGTGCAGGGACTCAGAGATATAGGAAAAAGAAACTCCAAAACAACAAAAATCTTTGTGTCCCATATAAAATCACAAGTCATGCTTCTGTTCATAAAAATTAGGAAAACATATCCAGATTAAACCTACTCCTCTACCATCATCAAGTCCTGATCAGTGAAAAGAAGACATAAACATCTTGCTGTTGGTAGGGGAGACCTAACGAAAACTTGCAAAAATGCCTAGTGCTTTCGAATGGGTGGTGTCAATCCTTGCTTTGATTTCCCTTTCTTTAAGGTCTGTAGTTCCTCACAGGTATATTTATTGTGCATGCTCCACCTTCCTCCAATCTGAATGGACAGTCACAATCACCAGATCAGTATATCAGCTGCTCTAACCCCATCACCATTTTATCATTATCATTGTCACAATCATGTCATTATCAAATCATCATTATCTCTGTTGCCTCAGTGCTGTTATTGTCATTGCCATCATCGTCATCATTATCATCATGTAGTTGAAGTTAAGCCACGTTGTCCATTTGCTGAAACTGGAGCCCCAGCTGAAACTGCTAAGCTTTTACATATCTATGTATACCAGGTCATTTTCCCCACCAGTCAGACTTAGGATTCATGGTAATAAAAGGGAGCTCTGATCCCCCTATCCTGTAGTTGAAGTATTACTTGCTTCTCTATACCCTGCTTTGAAGCGTCACTCTATGAGCTCTGGACATAAGACAGAGGCTGCTGCCTCCCCACCCCCATCCCAGATTCTTCCAGTCTTTCCTGGCTTCTGGGGTCTAGTCAACC
This sequence comes from Tamandua tetradactyla, assembly GCF_023851605.1. Lineage (NCBI taxonomy): Eukaryota > Metazoa > Chordata > Mammalia > Pilosa > Myrmecophagidae > Tamandua > Tamandua tetradactyla. Next base: position 48,732,667 of record NC_135336.1, read on the forward strand.
TTCTGATGTTCTTTATGTACAGACACTTCATCCACCACAGCAGCACTGCCTGGTTGGGTTCTAATGTTGACTTCTGCTTGCCTTTACTGTTGCTATGTCCTTCTCCTTCCCACTCACTGACTAATTCCAATCACAACCTCAACTCCCATTCCAACAGACCCTTTTGCATAAAGGACTATGAGGGCTAGTGTTTCACAGTGGTTTAGGAGTACAAATTCTGGAGCCATAACACTTGGGTTCAGACTTTGTCTCTGGCCTTGACTAACTATTTGACCTTGAACAGTTTACTCAAACTTTCTGTGCTTCCATTTCTTTTTCCATAAAACAGAGATGGTAATAATAGAGCTTACCTCACCAGATTGTTTTGAATATTAACTGAGATCTATTCCTTCATCTGTACACTGTGCTGAAGAAAGCATAACACAAGCCTTTTGTCCTAATTGAGTTAGGTGCATCATCACTTTTGATTCCAATGGCTCTTCGGGGTAGGATTAATATTATCCCCATTTTATATTTCTGTTCAGAGAAATCAAATGGCTTTTCAAAGATTAAATGTCTATAAATTTTGTGGTCAGTCTGACTCCAAAGACTGAGCTTTTAATATATTTTTTGAACTCAGATTGGCTAATTGTTGAACAGGGCTGTTTCTGCAACTGTTAGGCTCCCAAGTCTTCATTCCACCTAGCTGTGGTTCTCTCATATTCCTCATCAATCCCAGATTATGCAATATTTTGGTTGTAATAGCAGAGGTAGAGGATATTGTTCACGGCAGGAGTGAGCACTGTAGACTAATTACCCTTTTGTCTTTCTTTCATGAAAAAGTTCAGCTTGTTCAAAGAAGTAGTCCCTAGCTATGATTTCGATTGTGTGGGAAAAGAGGACTTCTACTTCATCCAAAGAAATCCAAATTGTATATGTAGGTGTCAACTTGTGAATGCAGTGATGCCCCTCCAGGAATCCAATGTGAACATGGTCTCAGCAGTAAAGAGAAGAGGAATTTAAGAGGGAAAATAAAGAAGTTTTCTTTTAAAAGTTAGCAAAGAGTGTTAAATTAGTAGAGTATTTTGACACTTTGAAAACATTTTTTAAGACCTGAATTAGCAAAATGCAAGATGTTTCAAATGGATACATTGTCTTTAAATCAGATTAAAAACAAAAGAAATTAATTATAAGGACATTTCCTTGCAATTAAATCTAGAGGCTGGACAGAGAGCTGCCATAAATGATTTGGAAAAAAAAGTTGCAAGATTTTTTGCGTATATCTGCTTTTTATATCTTCCCCCTACTCTGCAAAGAGATGTTAGGAGTCAGATTCATAATGGCAATGTTACGGTTCTTTTAAGCAGAAAAGGTTCAAACTTGCTAAGCTTTTTCTTTATATTACCTTTTTTTTTTTTTAATTTACCATTTTGGAAAATATGTGCTTTAAATCTGTCCAAGGAAAAAAGAAGCCACAGAATTACTCAATGATGTGAATCTCACCAGTATCTAAGACTGTAGGCAAGAGAAAAATCTGCAAAGTAGTTAAGAGGAGTTAATTAAAAACTTCCATAAAAACGGGGCAGGCAGATAAAAATAAAAACTGTCATAGAGAATAAATAATAGAACACTTGAGATTAAATGAATAAGTCTTTCCGGTTCCTACACTCTCAAGCACTTGGAAAAAATACATAATTCTATCATTATTATTACTATTCTTAGGTAATTGTTTCAACTTTATAAGTTATAAAGCTTCTGCCTTGTACAGGATGCATTATTATATACTTAATGTCATAATACTCATGAGTCCTAAATTTCATGATTGCTGATTCAAAGCGTGGCTTTATATTGTTTCATTATGAGTTATTCAAATGAAAACATGAATGTTTTTTAGGTGCCAAATGCTTTTGTCCTGTAATTGAAAATATTTCTTTTTCAATATTTGCATTCCTATGAAGAGACGTTTTGACATTGGCCATATGGGTGTTTTCTTTCAGATTTTTGAGGTAGGTCAGCATGATTTAAAATACCTCCTTTCTTCTCTTTTGGCCCCTCTTTCTTACTTGGAGTTACCCTTTCTTCTTTAACTTCCTATATAGGACCCTCCAGAGTACCTCTCAATTTCTGGCAGCTTGGTGTTTGTGCTTGATGTTCTCTGATCCCATTTCACTCTATACTGGTGACATATAGTGGATATTGCTGGGAGTTAATTTCCCATCGCGATTTACTTGTCTTCTGTTTATTTAAACCTCATATTCTCTTTGTTCTTATTTTATGGCATTTCTTGTTATGTCACTGAAAAGAAAGATGTGATTAGATTAGGTGTTCCCTCTCTACCAGCAAATAATTTCTTTACCGATATATTCTACCTTTCCTCCTTTCTACAGTAACCTTATTTGCTCTTTCCTAAAGTTAAGTACTCTGCTTGTGCATTGGATCCCAGTTTCTCTTGACCATTTCAGACCTTCTCTCTTACATAAATTTCCCCACTTTTCCTGGATCATCATCTAAGCATGATATAATATTTCCTTAACAAAGAAAAGGAAGAAAATCCTTCCTTTTATCCCCTTGTTCTGTAGAAAACTTCCTAGAAAGGTGGTCCATTCTTGTTGCTTCCTTTTCATTTTTTCTTATTTCCTTTTGAACCACCTCCAATGAGGATTTTATCCTTACTATCCCACTGAAACTGCACCTGTCAGTGTCAACAATGACCTCAGTGTTGCCAAATACTATAGTCAATTTTCAACCATCATCTTGACCTTTCAGGTCTTCCTGAAAGGGACAACTGAAATAGTCCATTTTTCCTTTCTTTTGAAGCACACACTCATCACTTGATTTCTATGACACCACAACTTTCTGGTTTTCCTCTTCTTATGCTTCTTTGCCTGTATTATTTCATGTTAGGCAAAAATCCTTTGCTGGTTCCTCTGTTATTCATCTGCAAACACTGGAATGCCCCAGAGCTCCCTGGACTACATCCATTTCCCCATCAACACTTACTCTTTGAGAGATCTTATCATAGTCCATGGCTTTAAACATTATCCATTTATATCTCCAACTTTAACCTCTCCCCTGAACTCCAGACACTTCTATTACACTGCTTGCCCAATATTTCTATTTGAAAGACCAAAATGCAATCATATTTCCCACAGATATTGCCTATGAATTAGCAGTTGATTGAGACAAAATTCATGACTTTCTTACCATCAGATCTGTATCTTCATGAGAAGTCACCGCTATTCATCAGGGTACCAAGGCCAAAATCCTGGGGATCATTCTTGAGTTCTCTCCTATTATATCTGCTACTTCTATTTTCAAACCTACCCCCAAATCCAATCATGCATCACCATCGCTACTGCTATTACCCAAGTCCAAGCCACTACCATCTTCTTTCTTGGAAGAAGATCCAAGCATCTCTCTGGCATCCATTCATTCAGCAAACATCCTCAGATCTCCTCCTGTATATCAGGCACTGTCCTAGATTCTGGAGATACAAGCTAGAAAAAGTCCTTGCCTTTGGGAACGTAAGTTCTGCTGGAGGGAGATGCCACCTTATTGGTTTCCCTGATCCTTTCTTTTTTTCTTCCCTCCCTCCAGTCTATTCTCTGCACAACAATGGGAATAATCTTTTAAAAACATAAGTATGATCTGGTCATTTCCCTGCTGAAAGCCCTCTAGTGGCTTCTCTAACCTCATCTCCTGCTGCTCCTTCCCCTTCACTTGCTCCACTCTAGCCACACACAAACATAATTAGCTCATTCCAACTTCCTGGACTTTGCACATTCTGCTCTCTCTTCCTGGAAAGTTTTCCCCCCAGATACGTGGGTGGCTTGCACCAGTTATCCAGCTGTATGACTATCACCCCAGGGAGAGGCTCCCTGAGTAGCCTCTCTTAAATAACTGCCCCTGATCACTTTCTATTCCTTCCCATCTGATTATTTATCTGGTAGCATTTACTGCTACTGAAATAATAGTATATATTTATTAGTTTATCTGATTTTTGTTCATCTCTCCCACTAGACTATAAATTCATTAAGGGAGGACTTTTTTTTTTTCTGTCTTGTTCCTTGTTCCTTTTCTGGCAATTAGGACATTGCTTGCCATATTGTGGACATTCAAAAATATTTTCTGTATAAGTGAACTAATGAATGAATATATAATCAAGAAAATCACCACTTAATTTAGAATTAAGAGAACTGGGTTCTAATTCTGGTTCTGTCATTGACTAGTTAAGAGAAATTTAGCAAGTCATTTTGACCTTCTTGTGTCTCAGTATCTGGCATTTTTTTTAGTGCTGCTGGAACATAGACACAAGGTTTTTCTTTTCACTGTATCCTGTCAGGGTTGAGAACCCCATCAGGAGGGAAGTTACAGCATTTTCATCTGCATAAACATTTCAGTCAAGAAACTCCTCAAGTTGCCTACTTAAGTAGATGGATCCAGAGTAGGGAATATTATGCGGGAAGATATTCAATGGTCCTTTGATCAGAAAGTTCATTACATTTGCTCTGGATCAATGCATACACACGCAGGTCTGTAATCACTTACTCTGTGTTAGGCAAAAATCCTACTGGGAAAAAATAGCATGTGTGTACAACTCCATCTGTATGAGCCCCTGCCAGAAAACATTTATGAATCACTCATCTCCTGATAGACAACTTGCTTTCTTAATTCGCAATCATATTTCTCACAGATGTTGCCTTTGAATTAGCGATTGTCTCATTTAACAATTGTCTCATGTTTTCTCCTGTTCAAGACTGTAAAGTACGGGCAAATCCCACCTACTATCAATTCCGATAGTACTTGCTCAATACTGAAAGAATGAGACATCTGGGGCAAGCCAGGGAGATGGAATCCAGGATCAAGAATAGATAATTCTTCACCAGTTTATAGAGTTTGGTATTTCTCAAGTTCTGGCATCTGGGATGTTTACTCTCAGGTTATGCAAAGTCCCAGCTTGTGTTCTGGAAAAAATGAGCTGGCAACTTTGCCTGAAAAGAGTTTCTTGCTAATTCTTGGGGACATCTTGCTTTTATTAGTCCATATCTGTTGTCACATGGTACGTCCTGAGCAATGAGAAAGTCACTTACTGTGACTTAATAGATATGTGAACCCATATCTATTACGGACCTTTTGTTCCACAATTAATCTTCTGTTACTCATTAATTGCCATATTGACTGGATCTCAGATGTTACTGAGAAGTGTCGGAAGGCAAATCTATTTTGGAGAAGGGCATATTTGGGAAGTTTGAGTACAATATTCACAGAACTATATTGTCTTCATTTAAATTTTTTTTTTCACGTGGGCAGGCATGAGAAATCGAACCCAGGTCTCTGGCGTGGTGGCGAGAATTCTGCCTGCTGAGCCACTGTGGTCCGCTTTATATTGTCCTCACTTTTGAGTCACTCTGTCACTCTGCCATTCAACCTTTGTTGATTCTTCATTAATTTCAATATGATTTTCATTCTCTTTTCCCTTAGAGATAAAATATTAAAAAAAACCCCTCTAGACCAAAGTTTATTCTTTCATAAGAACCAAGTCTGAATGTGCCAGTGGTGTGTCCCATTTTAGATACATGAGCTTGAGGTTAAATGCAAATTTTAATTTCCTTTATAAAGGAGCTGATGAAAATCCATTGTGAAAAGGTTATGAGAAAAAGCTTATCTTATAATTGCAGCCAAGATTCAAGCCATTATTTAAGACATGAAGCATTTGGCAACAAAAGAATTGTTGTCATTAAAAAGGAAGCCCAACACATTACTCTTGAGTCAAAAAATAATAATAATTTAGCTGTCATTGTTACTCAAGGAGCCACACAGGAAGATGGCAGAAATTAAAATTAGTAGTTTTACCTTGAATAGCATAATATATATATATATATTTTTCACCTAAGAAGCAGACATAGTTAATAAACATATGCTGATTTATTGAAACATCAGAGAAAAATTCATTTATTAGTTAATACTTGTCATCTAGCTATATTTGTATTCCTTTAATGCATATAACTGAGAGGAAGCTAAAAGAAGTTTATCACTGTAGTAGTAAAGAGATAAGAACTTTTAATACTAAATTTTTAGCAAAGTGAGGCCTGTAACTTGATGAAATTGTCATCAAATTGGTAGGTAGTCTTATAAAATATTCTCTTTTGGAAAGTAGAGTTAGAGTGAAGCCACTAAAAGTATCGTATCTGGGGTTACTAGAGCCTGGTAAAGAGGGAAAAGACAGAGGATATTTGCATAGGTAAGTATTTTGAGGGCTGTATTATTTTTGGAGGCTACAGAATAGTATGATGTGCTTATCATCAACCGCCCAAATTGTTCCTCCAGATGTCCCATCTCTGGGTATGTTTATCTCTGAATCGCTCGCTGTACAAAATGATCCTGACTTTCTCTTTTCTCACCTCCTCCCAATAGAGTGTTATTTTTCTTTCTTCTTGGTATGAAAAGAAAATAGATGGACATGTTCCCAAAATATTTTCAAATGGATTTTTATACTAACAAATTATCTCATAAATATAACTTTTCTTTATCTGTCATGCTTGCCCTTCTCTTGCATTGAACTTCTATTTGATCAGACTATCTTTTCCACTGGGGGTGTGTGTGATTTATCAGATAAGGTCCAACAAGAAAGAGATGGCACATTCAAATTGGGTCATTAAGTAGAGATTAATGAAGAGGCTATTTTCAAGATTGTGGGCAGGGATAAAGAAAACCAACCAGGGATGGTAAAGCATATCAAATGATATGTTTTAAATGAGTTAGGGAAGTGACATAATGAGAAAAGGAAAAAAAAAAAAAAAACAAAAACAAGAATTCTCCTGTGTTTGCTCTTCATTTGTAGGCTTAACAAACCAAGCAGAACTTAGGTAGGTAAATCTGCTGCATTTTGTATTCTTCTCTGTGGTTCCAAGTGCAGAATAAACGAATCTGGAAGAATGTGTTATTAATTATTGGGGCCAGATACAGGTGCTAGAAAGCTTATCATATTAAAAGATTTTGTTTTCTTTACCGTGACTCTATTTCATTCAGGATCTTCCCTTCTTTTTTCCTATTCACATCTCTACCCCAGTCACTTTGTTTTTTCTATCTCTATTTTTCCTTCTCATGCTTTTAAATTCAGTTCACCCCTTCTCTGTTCAACTTGATGAAACCACTATTGTAATTAGCTCTGAGATACTATCAGTGTGTTTCCTTCACCCTTAAGAGTGTGGAATTTTTGATGGAATAAGGGAAATATTCTAAAGATAGACTTTCTATATATAACCTGCCCTCCCTTCAAACATCCACCCTGAAGCGAATTATGCAAACCTCCTTCACCTCATGAGGGATACAGATTTCCTCCCAAGTTTGTGAGTGATTTCAGGTTTCTGTCCTTCAGGCTCTCTCTTTTCTGAGTACTCATGCCACCTCTTTATCAAATTGACTGCTGGCATTCCTTCAGCTTTCAACTCAAGCCATTTCCTAGAGAAGGCTCCCCTGATTCCCAAGAAGAGGATAAATCTTCTTCTGTAAAACTTAATTACATTAATAATTACTTCTACTTACATCTGTCTGGCTTTACAGTGGCAAGAGCAATAAAGTGTCCTGTTCACCTCTGTATCCCCCAAGACCAAATGCAAAGTAGGCGCTCAAATACTTGTTGAGAGAAAATTGAATTGTATACAGCCACAGACCAACTAAGCCACAGCCAGGTGGTTTGGAGGCAGAAACTTTATCAGTCATACTAGGCCATCTCATACTATCAGGTGTTTTATTTTTTCTTTTTCTTAACGGTATTTTTTTTGGTAGTTTTTTCAAACCCTGTGGTAGTTTTAAAAGTAGAGTTTTTCACTTAATTGCAAGTAGACTGGAATTGTTTCCTTATTGCAATTTACAAAAGCTTCAAAAGACCTGGTAAATTTTTTTGCCTACTGCATTATTGAAAGCACTTATTTTGGGAAGAGGCTGCAAATTTAACTTTCTTTTCATGGTCCTGTTCTTGCCTTATTTCTGTCTGAAGGAATCGGACATGAAATGAGCTGAAAACTTAAGCATTTCTTTATTCTTTTTAAACTCTATTATTCAAACAATGTGGAAAGAGCACTGGACTTGGAATCAGACACCCTGGAGTCCAGTTTCCTATCAACCATGTTTTCTCATCTCTAAAACAGAAATAATAATGTCATAAATTGTACAGATTGTTTTGAGGGTTAACTGAGACCATCTACGTATTGCATTTAGCAAGGGGCCTGACAAATACTAAGTGCTGGCTAAATGCTGCTGCTGCTGCTGCTGGATGCTTTATACTTCTATCTCTGAATACTTCCTGCTTTGTCTACATCATAGGATTGTTAAGGTCATGTAACAATGAGAAAAATATATGAAAGCACTTCGTAAACTACCTAATTCTCATGTAAGACAATAATAGCAGTCGTGGTAGTAGTAAGTGGTGGCAAAAATAAACATCGCATGTGGATGTAACCCTATTCCAAGTACCAGTCAACTCTGTTCTGAACTGGTTATATGTCTTTTTCTTTCTGTTCCTTTGGGGAATCAAGAGTTATGGTTGGAAATGGAGATTAAATGAGCCATCAAAAACATTCTTCAAGCAGTTTATTTTCCTGAACTTGCTGTATCAATTTCAAAGCTTGAAAATTTAATTCCACATTTTACAGGCTTATTTATCTATATTGTTAAGAATGCCAAGAAAGCTGTTGATTTAACTTTACATTTGTAAAAAGTAACACTTAGCAAACACATATTCCAAACTGAAGGAGATAAGCTTGCAATAAATTTGCAAGTCATTGCCTCTATTTTTTTTTTAACAAAATAATATTGGTTGCTTTAATTCTTATCAAAAACAACATGAGTTTCCAGATTCCCAGCTATGTTGGAGTCCCTGGCAGTAGAAGTTCATTGTATTCTTTGTTGGCATTTTTCTTTAGAGGTGCTTATGAAACAGAATCTTTGGGCTTGCTAAATTTCAAACTACAACTAACTCTTTTCTGTTCAAATCCACTGGAGAAAGATGATTTCAGAGAATTTAAATATGTGAAAAAATTCTGTGGACAATCTCAGAACTTAAATTTATTTTCAATGTTCTATCTCATCAAACTTGACTTAATAGAAGTTCTCTTTCTTTCCTCTTTCACTGGAAATATTAATGGGAGATGAGTGTATTTTGAGAGAAATAGGAAGAAAAAAATATAACAGAGATTATGGAGCACTCAAAATTGATAATTATCCTTTGAAGGATTTTGAACTTCACATTATTCAATAGATGCCTGCTGAAAAATTGTCAGTAAATCAAAGTAAAAAAATGTTAGTTCTAGAAGGTGCCTTGGAGAATTTTTGCAGAGGAGGAAACAGATACTTCAGTTATTGGAGGGTAACTCTTCTATTAAGGGTTACACTCTCTATCCCTTCCTGCATCTCTCCTTCTACATTTTGGTTATCACATAAACACCTGCCATCAGTCAGGATGATCAGTGTTGTCCAAACATAACTGCTCATGTTTTAATTAGTGAGACTTTTAGAAAACATGTACTGGAAGCCTAGAATAATCCTATGTAGCACGGCAGATGGATGGTCCTTAAAGAAATATTTAAAGACTTTAATTCCAATCAATGATGATGACAGAAATGGCAGTTGTATTCACAGCGATAGATAAAATCACAGAGTTGTGTGTTGTGTGGACATGTGGGTAGGTGTGGCCTGGCCGCACGTGTGTCACACTCCCAACTTTATTAATTCATTTCTTCCTGGCTTCAGTATCATTTAGCAACAAGCTTGTGCATAAGGAAATGCCTCTTCTATCAAATGTTGCTGGAACAAATAAACGAGGCCACTGTATAAAATAAGCTGTAAGATTTTTATTGGTACACGGGGAAGTGCGGCTTCTAGGCAGTAAGTCTGCCCTTCCCATTGCCCTCATATAGACCAGCATTGACCAACCTTCTCCTATAACTAAGGCCCATTTGGCCATGAGCCTAATGATGATTTCTTTCTCTTTTCCTTTCATTACTTTCTGATAGCAAGTATAGTATTTGGTGCCTAGTGATAGAGGCTATTTCTACTGCTAGCACATCCAAATGAAAATTGTTGAAATGCATGAATTTAGTCATTTTTTTTTAAAGGTCATTTAGCCACTTTAGTCTTTTGATTTTGGAACAAATATGTGATGAGTATTTAAGGTGAATAATAAAGTGGACTGTATGAAATATAGCAAATGTACTCAATATCAAGAACTATAGTCACCTAAAACTCTCATTTATAATAAGTGTCTGTTGAATTTTAGAGTTTCACACAGGAGCATATACCAGTGATTACCCTGGAGACTCTTCCATGGACACATGCATGTCCATAATTAAATGAACACTGTAGGGCCACCCACCATCTAGTCTCACCCAAGTACTTTTGTTGGGACTTTTTCTCTATACCTTCATGGCCTCTTGCATGTCGAGAACTCTGTGCTCTTTTTGGAGTAACTTAAATTATTCTGGTCTATTAAACATAAAAAGGAGGCTACATAGCGACTTTGGGTAGGCTACAGCAAACTCCAGGCTTGGGTGCACTTCTCTGGGCTGGACGTTTCCCATATGGTCTGCCAACAGCTGCTGATGGATCAGGTTTTCTAGTGGAGAAGAACAGCTAATGTGATTCAAAATTAGGCAGTGTGGTGAGCTCACTCAAACAGTTTTGAGGTGGAAGGGGCAGTGGGGGTTGGGTTGTAAGAAGTGGCTTTTCACTGGCTTCCAAGAGGGTCCCTCCTGCTAACGATAGACAGGCAAGGCTGTTTTCTCATACACCAGTTCTTTCTAGTCTCATGTCCTTCCTCTACTCTACCCACCCCCCATCTCACCCCCACGGCCCCAAGTACAGTTCTTTGAGAAATACTTTTATCTATTCTGAGATTATGACCTTCTCCATTTTTAGTGTTACAATGCTCTTCTTTCATAAAATGATGGTGATTCAGTATTTCTTGTTTTTGATGACCCAACTTGGCAAAATCGACACTTGGCAGCCCTCTGCCAATTCTCCACATTGTTTTTTGGGTTTATATTTTCTTTTTTTAATTTATTGGTTGTTGAACTTTCAGATTCCGGAAACCATGGTATGTGTGCAGGCCCTCAGGGGCTGCAGTGGCTGGGAAAGCTTGGGAGAGAAGAAGGATCTTGCAGACATGGTAGGTTAGGCAGACAAGGGCATCACGTGCCAGAGGAAGGGAGGCGCAAGCAGGTGCTAGACAGGAAAGAGGTTAAGTCAGAGGAAGTGAGATTAGGCAGCACAGAACGGACTGAAAAATCCTGAGGCTGGAAGAGAAATAAGAAGCAACCTTAGAGGCAGGTTCCCAGCACAGATACCTGCTGATTTGGGAGCAGAGTTCTCCCTGATACATGTGAGTAGTCCTGGGCCTTATGTGGACACCCGGGTAAATCAGAAGCCTGCCATGTTAGCCCTTATTTGTCACAATGGCAGAGGAGTGGATATCTCTAAGGCTCCTAATATGTGCAAGGCTTTGTTTTAGTTGAAAAGGAATTTGGGTTCAATATTTTTCTTTAACTTAAAACATATATAGAGGAGCTAACTATAGGTTCTACCTCTAGTAGGGTGATAGCATCACAGAAGACCAAGACAAAGGAAAAGAAATCTCTCCCACATTTCCTGAGAGCAACAGAACACAAGAAGGTAAGAGAATATGGTAAAAGAGAACCAAATGCAAGTTCAACTCACTGGACCCTCAAGATCTACTTTTTCTGATCTAACTATTAACATACATAACACTAATAAGATTATTGTAATGATCACATAATATTCTCATTGTAAAATATTAAAATAATACAGAAATATATAGAGTAAAACACAAGGAAAATAGAAAAAATATATGACATTATCCCATATACTCACTTAAAACTCCCATTTTCACCCAAAATGTCAAAGTTCCTCCTGAATAGAACGCATCAAATTTCCACCAAAAAGTCTGAGGAACAAATCTGAGACCGAAACTTACATCTCCAATGCCTAGTCAAGATGTTTTCAAGGCCCCATGCTGTCTTCAGTCTTCAGCTTTATCTTTCCTGTTGTCCTTCGTAACCAATAGCATATGAGAGAAGGACCAATTTGCCAGCATCTTCGCCTAAACCACTTGCAAATGTGATGGATAAAGTAAAAAGATATTGCACTGCTACTTTCATTTGCATTTTCCTGATTAGTTGAGATTCAATATGTTTTCTTATACTCATTTTTACTTCGTTTGAAATTGCCCATTTGGTTTTCCAAGGTCTCAACAGCAGTCAGCTCCTGGTAATTGGTTTTTATCAAAGGACAGTACATATCTTTTTCTCTAATTTTTCTACCCTGTCTAGAAATGGGTTAAGATATTGACCTTTGGTCCAGGAATCCTGAGTTCTACTTTTGACTTCAATACTTACAGTATGACCTCAGACAAGTTAACTCTCAGAGCTTCAAGCACGTCATCAGTAAAATGGGGATAACATTAGAACCTATTCCATTGAGTTCTTGTGAATATCAAGAGAGGAAAGGGCTTAGTACAGCCAGTTGAAGTCACCCCTTAAACTTCACTCTTAAATGGGGACTCTTTTCTTAGTTGGCCTGAGTTAGCAACAATTCCTTCTGAAATATTTCTGCATATCATCTCCCCACCCTACCACTAATGGATTGTCTCCTATGAACAGTTTAGAAATTTGCAGATATACTGCCAAGGTAAAAGGATTAGGAGTTGTTCTTATAAGGGATCTAGGTTGAGGCAAAGTACATAATCAAGCAGGATTTTAATAACTATTCTGGGCTGCCAGGAAGTTATGAGAGCAATAACTGAAGTGAATGAAGACCCCAGTACATGGAAAAGAGAATGAAGTCCCACATTTTTTTTTTTGCTAGCATATTATGGAGAATTATTTGTCATTAATATCAATAATTACAAAAATGTAGTAATAATAATTTAATCAAATTAATTTATATAATACATAATGACTAAATTCATTTCATAAAAATGGAAATTGGTAATTTCTCCTAATATTTTTTTTGAGAAAATATGCTACTTTGAATAATTATGAGGAATCATGCAATATTTTTCTTTTCCTCTTATTACTGAATTATAATGTGCCAAACTTTAAAATGTTATATAAAGGACTTATAAAAATCACCCCAGTCTGTCTTACCAATGATTTTAAGTTTATGAAATGGAATTTCTATAAAAGTACAATAGGTAGAACTATGAATTGACAATAATAATGTTGGTAGCTCAATACTTCAAAGACCTTTTCCCCCATTGATCTCTACAGTTTACATGAGACTTTTGAAAAGAAGCAGATGTCCTCTCGGTGGATATAAATGCATGTGACCTTGAAGAGCTTCTTGAGTGAAAGCATCCAAGAATCCAGCCTGGCATCATAATCTAAGTCCCTCAATTCCAAGAATTGGATCCTTGGAGGTCAAACAAAGCCAAGGGTTGAGGGAATTAGGTGGATGATTACTCAGCTGCCCTGTATTTTACATCCCTAAATAATACATCCATCAGCTCTAGGGAAATGAATAATTATAAAACAGTATAGGGGTTCAATTCTGACTCTTGGGGATCTGTTATAATCACATAGGCTGGTGTGAATTGGTCAACATCTATTAGTATTCAGGTTATTAAGAATGAAAGAGATCAAATACCTAGGCACAATTCTTTATACTAGAAGAAATTTGTTTTTTTTACATGGAAATGTTATTAGGCTGATACACATGGCCATGGACATGTTGAGTATCAGGACATCTCTGAGGGCAACCAAACATCTGCTGGTTGTCTGTGGCCTAAAACTGCAGCTAAATGAACAGGGATATCAGCAAAAGAGAAGCTTTTCTTGGTTGTCGATGCAGGAGGATCAACCTTCCTGGCCTCATTCAATTTGGATTGGGTGCACCATAGAAATCAATTCACGTCTTTACAGGGACATGGGAATGTATGTGACTTACATACGCACTCCTTTTTCGTGGAACTGACTTGCTCCATGAAAAATTAGATAGTATATTTATGAAAAAATAAAAAGAAGGGAAGGAGAAAGGAAAGGCAGGGGAATGGGAATGTCTGTCTCAAGAAAGATCTTTCAGGCTCAGAACAAAGACAATGTATTTGACTACTCAGAAAAAAAAAGATAGCAGAAATAATTGAAGGGAATTAATTTAAATTTAAATTTAAATGTAGTTCTTAAGCAAGATTAGAGAGTGCTCTCCATTACAGAACAGCATGAAATAAACATGGTTGTGATGTGTGTAAGACCTAGGCAGTCACACTGAATGACACAATTTTAAGGAAACCAAACTCTTACAAACTCTTTAAGCTCCTGGTGCTGTTAACAACTATAAACAGACTCTCAGGCACTTGGTGACAGGTCCCCAGGGGGCTGTTTTGTATTTTCAAGTTAAAGCCAGTCGCAGAACTTTCACGGAGGGTGGATATCCCAAACTATTGCAACAGGGTCTCTTGAGGATGGGACAATGCAACATTATGTAGCAAGAAAGCATGGCAGCATGTGAAAAGATTGGACTAGGGGTGAAAGACGGGTTTTTGTCTCAGGTTTGTTCTTCAGTAGTTGTGAGATCATGGATAAATCACTGCAGTTTATTTTCTTGTGAAATCAGAAAGTACGACTGAATTATTCTCAAGATCCCCTTTTAGCTGTGAAAGTGTTGTTTTTTTTGTATGCTGTATGGTGGGGTCACATTTCATTATTTTTTATGTAAGTATCCCATTATTGCAGCACCATTTGTTGAATTTTTTTGTTTGTTTGTTTTACTTATTTGTTTGTTTTAGGGAAGTGCATGGACCAGGAATCGAACCCGGATTTCCTACATGGCAGACGAGAATTCTACACTGAACTACACTTGCGCTGAATTCTACCACTGAACTACACATGCACCTCCTCATTTACAATTTTTGATGGTCAATCATTACCTTCCTTTTTTTTTCTTCAGGAAAAACATCTATGCTGTTAATTTTTGAAGCGGAGGGTTTAATAATGCTTTCTGTTGGTTTATACAAATGTACTTTTATTTCAATGAACAAAGAATCACAATTGACATTTAAATGAAGAATTATTATTGCAGATATGGAGTCTATCTTTCTCAAGGCTATAGTTCTGTAGGAATAAGGAATATTCTTTGATATCTGGGCTATGACCAAGATTGCACAGAAATAGGACATAACAGTGCTTAGCTTATTTGCCAGAAGATTGGCTTTCATTTAATGTGTAATTTTTCTGATTTTTTTGATCTCAAACTCAACCCTGCTGTAAAAATGCAATTTGGGCCAAATACCACATACAGGGATGAGTTAAATTTAATCTCTGCATTTTGGATGAAATGCAACTGATATATTATTTGACTATTTTAGTTCAGTCTTCAATAAGAATCATTACCCTATTTAACAGACTGTATTTTTCAAAACTGGGTTGGCAGTAAGGATGGTAACACAAAATTGATAGCCACCAAAGTTAATATTTCTAATAAATAGTTGCCAGTTTTAAACTATAATGAGAACTTCTTATTTGAGTCCCTAATTTACCAAAATTGCTTTAAAGAGATATCATCTTTCATTTTACCATCTTTCACAAAAACTACAATCTGTTGAGCTTATTTCAGTTCGATTTAAGCAGACATGCCTTTTCTCTTTGAAAATTTAATGTTCAAACTTGCCTGCTTTCATGTAGGTGTTTCATCAATGTCAAGTGTAAGGTTTGTGCTTTCTGTGAATGCACATTCATTGAAAACCCTTACCATATAAAACTAAATATATATGTGCATAGTACAGTCACAGATGATCATATATGACATACACACACACATGACTGAATTCACTAACTTACCAAGTAGCTGTGGACACTCTGTACTATGTGTTAGACACTGTGTTGACAAAAGTGAACCAGAGACACGATTCTTGCTTCACGTGGTTCACTATTATCGAGAGAATGATTGCCCCAGCTATACATGAACTCTCTCTTTTTCACTTTCACGCAGATCTAGGAAGCATGACGGCATTGCTGCAATCTAACATGGCACAGCACAGCCAAGTCTGGAAAGAAAAGGAAACCAAAGATGCCTTCTGTGGCTTTTATGTAGGTTTGTGCACCATCCATGGAACCCAGAAAGAGAAACTGAATATTATAGTGTCCTGTGGGATAATTATCTGTATATTAATGTCAGAGGTTTTTGTTTTTTGTTTTTCTTTTTTGGGTGCATGGTCTGGGAATCAAACCCGGGTCTCCCACATGGAAGGAGAATGCTCTACCCCTGAACCACCCTGTCAGAGATTTTTAAGCATGAAAGGTAATCTTCACGGGTTCAAGTCTCAGCTTAACTATTTTCTAGTTCTGGAACTTTAGCCATATGATAACTGTTCAATACCTCAGTTTCCTCACCTGTTAAGTAGAAATTGTAGTAATATCTACTGGACTGATTTATTGTGACTTGTGGGGATAACATAAATTAACAGATGTAAACCATATAGAGCAGTGCTTGACACATAGCAGGCACTCAATAAATATTAGCTATTATTACACATAATAAAAATCCTCCCTCCCAGAGATGTGCATTTGGGAATCATTTTCTTTATATTTTGGAGTCTTTTTTTGGTTTTCTTTTGGTGTTTAGTGGAACTTTTGTCAAGGATGAAAAACATGCTGTAATTTGTAAATAGTAAGATGGAAGCTGTGTCTTCCCGAAGACTCTCCATGGTTTAGTTTCTGGCCTATCACTTTTGTCCTGTGGATTTCAGGTTTCCTATACAACAAAAACACAGAACAGATGTTTTGAGGCTAACCTCATGGTGGCCCATGACACCAAGTTCCTTGAGTTGTGGGTTCAAAAGCTTTTCCCTAGAAATTCAAGAGTTCCAAGAATGAGTGGGCTAAGAAGGAAAGTTATGGTTCTCTGCAAGCACAGGAGGAGCAGTTCTCAGTCTGCACTTGACAAGTCTGAGGGTTTAGAAGACTGTTTGTGGTACAGCTGAATCCCCAGTGTGCTGTGTTCCCAGGGAAGAAAACCAATAATAACAGATCTCACAACTCATACCACTTGCTAAATGGGCTTCCTCACAAGTGGAGCTCTGGGAGGAATCTCACAATTTCCTGCTGCTTCGTCTCTGAAGGGTAAGCAAGGAGAATTGCTCCCAGCTCTTTTATTTCTTGAGACTGTGTGGAGAGTGTGGCAGCATCTGCGTTTTTCGTTTTTCCTTCCTTCCAGTGTTTGTTTTTACCAGCTTTACCTTTCGTGCTGCCCAACGACCTTCCAAATGTGTGGTAAAATTCAAGTCAAATTTCTATATTTCACCTATTTGGGATTTTGCCATGGGATGTTTCTCACAGTTATCTTTCAGTTTCAAAGAAAACAGAAAGTGGAGGGGGCATGATGACCCAAATGAAGTAAAAGCATCCTTTTTCTCCCATCCCCCCCCCACCCCTCTACCTTAGCTGATTTGAACACATGCTACAGCCTTATAGGGTTCACACCAGGGTCTCCAAAGAACCATTTGCTAGCTGATTTTACTAATGTTAATTTTTTTTTCATTGAAATGTGCTTTCATGTGACTGGAATAAACAGAATTTAACAGTTCTCTAGAGAGCAGATTCTGGTTTCTGGCAGGATTTTGTACTCAAGTTGTTGAAATACATTCTGTCTGACAAACACTGGTGTTCTAAACACTTAACTCATCACAGTTTTGAAGCTCAAAATGACCAATTTCATGCCTCCAAATGCAGAAATTCATATTCAATAAGCCCTTGACCGTAACCAGCTGATCCTTGATGTTATTTCTAATATTCATCATTTAAATGAAACCTGTGGCTTGTCAGCTTACTCAACAGGGGGAGGATTTGGAGGCTGAAGGACTTGAGCTTATGATTGTCTCAGGTTTGGGGATATAATATCATGATTTGGGTGTCCTCACCTTTTGGGTACTTATGCTCTCTTCCTGAATTCTTTAAGTGAATGAACTGTCATGTCTAAGAAGTCAGATGTAAGGCATTGATCATTTTGAGCTATAGTGGACTTCTTATTACCAAATACCTGGAAAGGACTAGAGGATTGATCCTAACTTTCTTCCCTTTTTTTTTTTTTTCTTTTTTGCATGGGCAGGCACTGGGAATTGAACCCAGGTCTCCGGCATGGCAAGCAAGAACTCTGCCTGCTGAGCCACTGTGGCCCACATTTTTTCCCCCTTTTTATAGGTGAGAAAAACAAGTCAGAAGAGTTGTTTATAATGGCAGCAATGATGCTTTTTAAGAAATTAATATTTTAATTAAAAAATTTGGGGGGGCTTTGAGACTGCCAAGAGAAAGCTAGGTTTTAGTGAGCGATAAAGAATGTTTGAAGAAAAAATTGTTGCAAGAGAAGTGAAGCAAAATAAGAATTTTGATAAGCCCACTGGAAAGATAATAGACATAATAAGTAGAAGAAGAGCATAGGATTGCATGAGCTTTAAAATTAATGGAGAAAAAAGTGGGCAGGGGGCGGGCCGCGGTGGCTCAGCGGGCAAGAGTGCTTGCCTGCCGTGCCGGAGGACCCCGGTTTGATTCCCGGCCCCAGCCCATGTAAAAAACAAACAAACAAACAAAATATAATAAAACAAGAAAATGTTTAAAAATGTTTCCCTTTCTTCCTTCCTTCCATCCTTCCTTCCTTCTCTGTCTTTCCTTCCCTTCCTCCCTCTCTCTTAAAAAAAAAAAAAAAAAAAAAAAAAAAAAAAAAAAGTGGGCAGGAATGTGGGTCTAGACTGGGGAACAGTGACAGTTCTTGGCACAAGATTACATAATGTTAATTATCTTAACGCCCACTGATTGGTATGTTCTAGTCATCAATATATTTATTTATTACATTCCTCTTCCTCCATTACCATCCTATACTTGGACTGTGGGAGAAGGAATGGATGGAATTTGATAGGACAGACTGGACAAAAAGGGGGCTGGGAATGGCATGAGTACAAAATTTGACAAAAAGCAGAGTATGAATAGGAAACAGTAGAGCTATCAGTAGGAAGGAGATGGGAAGATAAAGCTGAGGAAAAGACAGTACCTTCTATACAGATTCTAAAGAAGCAAAGAATGTTTTTTGATTTCAGAGTCTCAGAAGCCTTGGAACCTTAAGAGCTATGTGGTTCTCTACTTCTGTGTTGTCTACACATTTCATGGGTGCACTTCCATTAACCATTGCAAAGATGCAAAACTCTCAAAGACATTGATTTAGCTTCAACAATTTTGTTCCACTAGCTTTCATCCAAAATACAGTGTTCTTTAATTGCTGGGATAGCTGAGCTATTGCTTATTTTAATATGGTGTAAAAAGAATGTATACTCTAGAATGTCTTCTTGCATGCCAATGCTCTGAAGACTGAAATAGAAAAAGATTGTCTGAGTCATTGCCATAGCTGATGGTTATTTTCCAGTTTTGTCTCTGTTAATATGTGGTCATTAATATACTGTGATAAAACATATGGTTCTATAATTTGGCGTGGATGCTTGTTACTAAAGAAGCCAGTGTATTTGAGCACACTTCAAACTCCGCAGTGTAGCATCCTATGTTCTGCTTGGTCTCTTCCCACTATTTATCTATGCTCCAGAAATCATACTAAAATTTTCACATTTCTCTCCCAACGTGCCTCTGTGCCTTTGCACCTCCCTTTCTTGTTTCCTGGAATGCCCTTCCTCTTCTCTATGACTATGGATCTACATCTCATTCTTAAAACTTTATTTAAGATTTGGCTGCTCAGTTGGAACCAACATTTCTTGACTCTCCTGGGCAGAATTAATCACTCCTTTGGTATTGCCACTGCTAGGTCCTCACGTTCTTCGTTTTAGCCTCTTGAGCTCAGTAATGTGCCAATGGAACATAGCTCAGCTGATTATAACCTTCCCTCTAAGCAGATATTTATTTACTGCCATCTTTTCAGGAAAAAGAAGTGCCAATACATTTAATGAAGATACAATTTTTAAAATCAATAATAACTTATTGTTAAAAGCAAATCTTCTCACCACTTTTCTTCAACATCCCAAAGTTGAGCCTGTGTCTTTTTCACATTCCCAGTCCAAAGATTTTTCAGAATACCTTTGGCCTTTGACACTAGTATTTAAGATCATAGTGACACATTGCTTTTCACAATCCATTATCACAGAGTAATTTTGAGATATATTGAAGAATGCAATACAATATATTGAAGACTTTTACCTGTATTTCTTATTTCACTAAAATCGTGGCTTTGACTTCTTGAATCACAGGTCACTAGAAATTACACAGCTTCCATCAGAAAACGCCTAAAAGCTTTACCTGGCCAAATGTTCAAAATTTGCCTGATAATCCTTTGGAAACCATGGCATCTCATTAAACTCTTTTAGCCTTGAAAGTACCATGATCTTTCCTGAAATTTAATAATTTCTATCATCTTAATCACATTGCATGGCATTTAACTGCCTTTGCAGACAGAACTTTGGTTTTAAGGCTACATTATAATCTATTCCTTTTGAGAACAGTTAAAGTAATGGTGATGCCAGTTTATGGAAATGTTCAGCAGTTTAACCCTCAGGTTCTCTCCCCAACATTTTATCCTCTTAATTTTGTTTCTAGGAGCAGACTTGAGGAACCTCTAATGCTTCCTAGGGATCAAAGGGAGATTATAAGGGTCACAAAGAAATGCCAATATGAAAATCTTAAGATATTATGTGTTTCAAAGATTTCTTCCCCTTAATTCTGAACCTTAATTTAGCAAAACAAAGAAAAAACTTGGGGTGAGGCTTTCTTTCTTTGCTCTTGAAAATATAACAGCAAGCAAGAGCTTAGAAGAGTAGAATTGTTAAATTTTAGTGATGAAGTATTTGAGGGCTGCAGAGGTCAAGTGCCTAGTGCAGTCATACATTTAAGCTCTAAAAAAAGACAGAAAAATTTAAGAGGCAAGTGAATTGGCCAAATCCAAATAGAAGGATAGAAGGGATCAGGTTTTATTTAGTTTCATGGGTATAAGAACATTGGTATGTGAAATTGCCTTGGGGGTGACGATACACATATTGGTTACATCTGCACATCCTTTGAAACACTCTCATATATATGGACATAAATTATAAATAACATTGATTATGATATATATAATGATCTTTATGTTCCAGTATCTTGCTTCATATCGCAATTAGGTTCTTCTTTTAGCTGTTTTGTGCCTGGCCCAACACATGTTAACTGAATGGATTCAGATTTAAGGCATATAAAGGCAATAGCCAGGCAGTTTTATTGGCGCTCTCTCACTTTTGTGATATATTGTTTAATTGGTTCCATTTCCAATAATTCACTTCAAAGTCCTTAATTAGAAATGTTTTATAGGCAACAGATGTTCTTAATTGATTATTTAAAATATTAAATAAAACCAGACATATGGTATACAAATGAGAGGTAATGAAAAGTGAATTTCTTTCTCATCTTATACTCCCAGTCCCATTCCACAGAGGCGGCCACTTTTAAGTCTCCATCTGAAGAATAAGAGGGCTGTATCTAGGCTTTTACTGTTAATAAACACTGTTGCTGTGAACATTCACATATCTATCTATCTATCTATCTATCTATCTATCTATCTATCTATCTATCATTACCTAACTATTTATGTGTTTTTTGTGATTACATCCATTTTAGTGTTGGATATATCCTTTAAAATTTTACTAGGTATTTTCAAATTCCTTCCAAGGATGCTATATGAATTTACATTCCTTCCAATGATTTTACAATTACCTCTCATCCTTGATAAATTTACAGTTTCAAATTATTTTGGAAATCTGATAAATTAAAAGCAGTTTTTCCTCTTCTTTTTTTTTTTTTTTTACTGTGTGTTTCTTTAATTATGAATGGGATTGTGCTGGTTTGAAACTGTTGTGTACCCTAGGAAAACCATGTTCTTTTAATCCTAATACAATCTTGTGGGACAGTCATGCTCTCTTAAAAAAACTTTTTTTTTTGTATAATATAATATATATACAAAGCAAAGAAATAAAAAAGCAATAGTTTTCAAAGCATTCTTCAAAAAGTGGTTACAGGGTAGATCCAGAGTTTGTCATGGACTACCATATGATCCTCTCAGATTTTTCCTTCTAGCTGCTCCAGAATATAGGAGGCTAAAGGGCTTAAATACATATTTATCATCACAATCAACTTTTTTACCCTTCTTTTTTTTGTGAACAATAACCTATATTCAGAAAATCTATAAATTTCAAAGCACAGCACCACAATTGGTTGTAGAACATATTTCAGACTTTGACATGGGTTACACAATTTCACAATTTTAGGTTTTCACTTCCAGCTGCTCTAAAATGCTGGAGACTAAAAAAGATCTCAAATTTAATGATTCAGCATTCATATTCATTTGCTAAGTCCTATCTTCTATGTAAAATTCCACCATCACCTTTGATCTTTCCATACCTCTCTTTGGGGTTGTTTGGGCTATGGCAATTCTAAATTTTTTATATTGGAAGGGTCTGTCACTAATATGGGGTAGGGAGATGGAATTATCTGATGTTCTGGAGAGGCTGGGCTAAGTTTTAGGACTTATCTGGACCAGAGACCAATCTGGAGGTCGTAGGTTTCTGGAAAGTTACTCTAGTGTCTGGAACCCTTGTAGAATCTTATAAATTGTCCTGGGTGTTCTTTAGGATTGGCTTGAATGGTTCTGGTTGGGGGTTGGCAGGTTATGATAGGTGGCAAAGTCTACCTGAAGCTTGTGTAAGAGCAGCTCCAGAGTAGCCTTTTAACTCTATTTGAACTCTCTCTACCACTGATACTTTATTAATTACACTTCTTTTCCCCCGTTTGTTCAGGATGTAATTGCAACCATTTTTAACCAACTTTTAATCCTGATTCAACATTGCAGGGTGGGACCTTTTGAGTGAGTTATTTCATGGAAACATCTAAATGTGGGTGTGATCATTGATTAAACCATTTCCTTGGTGGTGTGGCCGTACCCATTCGAGATGGGTCCTGATTAATTTACTGAAGTCCTTTAAAAGCGGAAACATTTTGGAGAAAGCTCAGACATAGACATTTGGAGATGCAGAGGAAAACACCAGAAGAACCCACAGTGAAACGAGGAACCAGGAGAGGAGCTCAGCAGACATTGCCATGTGCATTCCCATGAGATGCTAAGCAAGTCAGAACCCAGAGTTTTGTCCTGAAGAAGCTAAGTGAGGGCCTACAGAAGCTTAGAGAGGAAGCCACTGGTTTTTCAGAAGTAGAAAGCAATGGGAGTAAAGACTTCAGACACCAGCCATATGCCTTCCTAGCTGAAAGAGAAATACCTGATGCTATTTGGCTTTTCTTTGGAGTAAAGGTGTCTTTCTCTGGATGTGTTAGTTTGGACATTTTCAAGACCTTAGAAGTGTAAACTTGTCACTTAATAAATTCCCTTCATAAAAGCCATTCCATTTCTGGTATACCGCATTCCAGCAGCATCAACAAACTAAAACAGACATCTACCATCTTTTTTGTATGCTTCTAAATTATTTATGTTTATTTTATTATAAGCTGCTTAGTCATAAGTATTGACCATTTTTCTATTGGATATTTTCTTGATGACTTGTAATAACAAAAGAAGTATATTTATCCTTTGCAAATAGCGTTTCCCCAGTTTTTGTCTTTCTTCTGGTTTTGATTTTGATATTTTCTCCAAGCAAATGGTTTCTATTTTATGCAGTTAAATTGAGTATTTATTTGTTCCTTTATGAAATCTAGGCTTTTGGTCATCAAAAATCTCCCCACATTTTTTCCTATTACCTTTATTAATTTTCTTATGTTTAAATTTTGGCCTATCTGAAATTTGTTTATTAAGAATGTAGTAGAGATCCATTTTGTACTATTTATTGAATAATACATATTTTCCCCACTGATTTGAGATGCTCAATTTCATCACATACCAAATTTCCAGGTGTAGCAGCTCTGAAGTTATAGTGCTCAGATGGCTCTTACAGTGAGAAGCTGTCCGTGGGGAGTATAGTTAGCTCACAGCATCCAGCTATGGCTCCCTTCAGGATTGACCTCAACTTTTGAGCTGAGACTATGTTTCCCAGGCAGTCTTCACCCAATGACTAAGCCCAGTCATAGCATAAAGCCTTGACCATTCCTCATGAGTGTAGACCTCCTTTATGAGCAGTCCTTGAAGCAGAATTCCCCATTGGGCTGGCTGAAATTTTTTCAGAAGTTGAGCACAGTCTGAGGTTCTTGCTGCTGATTTCCTTCCTTCCTCTTCCCCTATCACAGGTGTCAGACATGCAGTCTGAGGGCTCTATCTGCCACTCTCCTCTTTATCTTTGGTAGGCATTTGACCCGATAGTTTCCCAGAAGACCCAATCAATCCATCAAGCTTATTTGGATCTATTTATAGACTCTCTACTTTGTTTCATTGATTTGTCTGTCTATTCCTTTCTGAGGACTAGTTTTAATTTTATGGCTTTATAGTTCTTTTTTAGAAATATTCTTTGCTTCTCCCCTCTTTCTGGTTTTATAGCTCATTGAGTGGCATAGTGTTCTTTTATTATTATTCTTTTTTCATATAAACTTTAGAATCAACTTTTAAAATTTTAGTAACAAACTGACTAGTATTTTGGGGGGCATTCTATTAAAATTATAGATCAACTTAAGGAGAGTTAATATCTTTATAGTATTAAAACTTTTTCTCTAATACAAGTCTATTCTATTTATTCAAAGCTTTTTGTTTAAACATTTTCTTCAGGTATGTTTTGCTGAGTTTATTTCTAGGTATTTTCTCTCTCTCTCTTTTTAGTTGCTGTACTAATAATCTTTTATCTCTTTGTTTTCAGATCCATTTCTTCCCACTCCCCTGAATTTTCTTTTACTTTCCAGTCTGACACGATGTAAAATACATTTCCCAGGTTTCCTTGCAAATTGATTCCATTTATGTTTGGCCAGTGGGAGACACTGAAAAGAAAATAGAGACCAGAAAGAGGGGAGAAGCAAAGAGCATTTCTCTCTACCACTCTGCTGCTGATGGCATCTCTGGTTGAATCTCCTTTGTGGCTCCAATGGCAGGTCTGTCAGAGTTCCAGTTTCCTTGCTGGGTCCAGCTACTGAACTCTAATAATACCATCTCCTTTTTGTCATTAAAAGCTTAGGGAGAGGTGCAAGAGTAGGTCAGTGGTAGAATTCTCACCTGCTATGTGGGAGATCTGGGTTCTATTCCTGGTCCATGCACTTACCCCAAAACAAACAAACAAAAATTCAACAAATGGTGCTGCAATAATGGGACACTCACATGGAAAAATAAGGAAATGTGACTCCACCATACATATACAAAAACAAAAACAAAACGAAAGCAAAAAAAAGCCTTAGGGATATTAGCAGCTTCATGTTGTCACTAATTTTTAGACAACTCCAAATTCTCCGGTTTGCTTTATCAGCTATTCTAACACTATCCTAACTAACTCCTATATTAAATTCTCTCTATGTAATTATCCATCAGGGCTCTATTCTGTTAGCTGGGCCTTGATTGATACAGTCTCTATTGAAAATGGGATCTTTCCATCGTTTCCATTTTTAAATTATTATTTGTATATAAGGCAATAATTTTCTATTTTAATTTCATTATTAATAACCTTATTTGTCTCTTATTTTCTTTTGGACATTACTTCTAAAGGCTTAACTTGGCAGATCTTGCCTAAGAATTAGAACTAAGACCTTTCAAGGTGTCAGTCTCTTGATCCAGCTTTTTCGGTCTTGATTTCCTGTTTGACTTAAGAGTTGTTTGAGATTTTTTCAATTCTGGGTGAGTTGGACTTATTTTTTATCATGAATTTTTTGTGTCATGGTATTATGGTTAGAAAACAGTCTACGATATTTCATACTGGTGAACTTACAGAGATTTTCTTTAGGGACTTTTACATGCCAACTTTATTACATTTTCCATGCACCTTTATAAATTGTTTCCTTTGGTTTTTATATATTTGTGTGCACATATATAATTATGTCACTATTTTTTTTCTATGTTGATATACTTAGTTTAATCTACTTTATCTGTCAAAGACTGTGAGCTGTATATGTTTTTAATTACTATCTCATTTGTATCTTTTTCCAGTTTTTGTTTTACATATTTTCATGATGTATTATTGGGTGCTGAGAGATTCAGGCTAGTTAGATCTTCATCATAGACTGTACACTTCATCATTAGAAAGTCCCCTTCTTGGACTCATTTATTACTTTTTACCTTGAATTAAAACTATTCCTTATTAGTATGACCTGGGAATATTTTGAATATTACTTTGTTTTGTTTCTAATTTATTTGTTGTCTTTTCTTCATCAAGAAAATCATTTATGTGCATATTAGACTTTATTTGCTTTCTATATCCATTTTCCTTTCTAATTCTTCTAATTATTTCTAATTCTTTAATTTTGCACTGTTCATTTTACTTGAATTTCTCAAGCCTGACCTTCATAACCCTGAATATATTTTTGTTGGTATCTGTTGTAAAAAATGCTCCTTGTAAAGGAGGATTTTTTCAGAATGAGTCTTATTTTTTCTTCTATTTCTTTGCTGAGTTCTGCTACTCACTATTAATACTTTCTATTGGTTTTGTTTTTGTTCTTCTTTGACTTATTCTTAATTGTATTAAATACTTCTTTCAAAAAAGGCCTTATTTTTTAATTTAAAAGTAGTTACTAAAAAGTATTTGAAGAAATCATCAATTTCCTCTATAATTGTTACACGTGATTTTTGTGTGCTTTAAAAATATTATATTGTCATCTTTTTCTTGTAGTAACTATATGATGTTGGGTCTGTGCTAGTTCATTTTTGCAGCTTTACTTATCTCTAAATGGGAGTGTTTTGGGGGAGCAGCTATTTGCTGAACAATTGTCAGAGCAGGGGCTGTGAGAGTAAGCTGGCACATCCAATCACCTCAATATAGTTATGTTGTCCCAATACTCCTTTTCACATTTCTTTCAGGGACAGAGTTCTGCTCACTTCCCTCAGGTATGTGCTCTTTCAGTTTTCTTGTCTTGCAAAATGGAATAATGTATTGGGAATTCATGTTTATTAATTTTCCTTTGCCAGTTTTGAACAAGTGTAAAACTGATTGCCACTCACTATGTCTCCTTGCCATGTTGCCAGCAGAGTGCCTCCCTCATTCCTCATTTGGCCTCACATTGCCTGTGACTTCCCACAACTTGCTGTTTCAAATAAGAAATCATTTGTCTGGTCCATTAGAACTGTTTCTCCTTTCTTCGTAGAATTACATGCTCTGCCTAAAGTCTCTTAAGGTATACGTTTATCATGCTCAATTGAATCCAACCCTCACTGTATTCCTAAATAATTTTTGGTTAAATATCAGAGTAATTAATGCCATTTAAAATGGAACATCTTTCTTTTTATTCCTAACTGTACTTTCCGGCAAGTTTCAGAGACAGAATTAGAGATAGAAGCACATTTACTTTGTAATCTCTAAGTCTCTAAGCCAGTGATTCTCAAATTTGTGTTATACATAGATTACTGAGCCCACTTCCAGAGTTTCTGATTAAGTATATCTGGAATGGGATTCTAGAATTTGCATTTCTAATGAGTTCCCAGTGATGCTGAGACTGCTGGACCATGGACCGCACTTTAAGGACAACTGTTAGACTATATATTGAATGAATGAGCAACTTCTGGGCTTACCTTTTAAGAGATGTATCTGAATTCCAAGTCATAAAAGCCAAGTAGTGTTTTGCTTAATTATTCTTCATGCAAAAAGGGAAATGGGCATAAGCTAGGTGATATTGTTGTGTAAGGGCTTCCCCAAAGTACAGGGAAAATGTTTATGGCTGTTGACAGTGGCCTTCTCCTTTTAATGGTTTCATTTACCTACAAATTGTAAGCAGCCACGCATATGGAGTTCAAACCTGAACTTATGCTGGGAACTGAAGGATAATTCTAGCATTTGTTAATCTACACCAGAAATGATGATCTGTAATAATGGGAAACTTTGATGACTGGTAAGTATTATAATCCCCTTCAAAAACACTTCATTCTGTCAATTAGAAGAGGGCAGAATAGGCCCTTAATTTCAGCCAGAGGTTCCTGAAGCATTTATTGAGTTTAAACAGAGTTGAGTCACATGCCCTGGAAACCTATTTGAAGATATGCATAGTTGACAAAAGAGCCAAACGTGCAAGGAAATCATAACATTTTCAAGTCATTCACATTTTTTTCTTTTAAAATTTCTGTTTAATACACCTAGCCCATAGCTGTGTAGATAATCATAAATCATTTATAGAAATGCTTATTAAGGTTAAGAACAAAAAGAATCGGGGATAAAATAAGAGTGTCACTTTAAAAATAAGCCAAAATAAGTAAAAAAAATACGTTTGTTAAATGAGAAAATGACAACTGTCAGCCGTCCAAAATATTGCTGTTCTTGTGGGAACTAACCCAAGTTCTTGGATGCAGCCTGGGAGCGTGAGTATTGCTGCATGTTCCCTGGCATAGATTTTCTCCACACACTGGTCAGTCATCACCCCCTCCCTCACTAACATGGGAAAGACTCTCTTGTCTATTATTTTGTGACTGGCTGCAATTGTGTGCATGTGATCAAACTAAGGTGAAAAGTATACAGGTGTATGATAGTCACACCTTCTTCAGTTGCAGAGACTTCCCCAAGTGTGTTGCTTCAATAGTGTGCACTTTGCATTTCCAGGGAGTGTTATAGATTTCCCAGTACATGGACACAAGTTCTGTTGGTACCCAGGTAAAGCCGCTGGACATTGAGGTCTGGCTGCTTAAGTTCTTATTTGCATATTTTCTTTTCTGGATTGTGTCATTATCCAATAGAATTCTGATTGTTTTTCTTACTCAAAATGCAATACTATTAATATTGGTAATAATAGCTACTGTTTTGCTTATTATTTATTGTCTATTTTTCATAACGGTAGTGTGGGTCTTAATATCTCCAATTCACAGATAAGTAACCAGGGTTTAGAGACAGGGTCTTCTAGCTAGTAAATGCTGTTAGTAGGACTCAAATTTAATCCAAAACCCATGGTCTCCGTTGTACATCACTCCATGATAAACTTTTGCTTTGCTTTTTAATGTATGAGAAAAGTAGAAAAAGAAATTGCTGTCCTTTGCATTTCTAATCCAATACTGTGGTCTATGGCCAGGTTTTTGGTGTAACAGAGTAACATTAATTTCAAAGGACTAAAGTGAATGAAGAACAAGCTTACTCAAATTTCCAAGAAGGTCCTGGTATGAATTTTTAAACTCCCAACCCAAGCTAAATTATGGAGATTGAACTCACAGAAAGCTGTCTATGGTACAGGTGACTAATTTTGTACAAGAGAACCTACTTAGAGCTAAGTACAGGCTGACAAGTTGAAAAAGGCCACTGTCCTTACAAATCTCGGAGATTTGATCAGGGAAGTAGAAAGCAGATTTAGCTTGGCATGTAAAGCTGCCAACTGAAAACAATTTCAAATATGCAACCTAGACTTGTTTTTTTCCCCCCAAAAGGTCTAATATGGAAATACTAGACTCACAGAGACCCCTCCGGAAGTTCCTGACATTACTATGACTATCATTCTTTCTCAAAAGCTAAATTTTCATGCAGCTAACGGATAAAGCATCCTAACTATGTATTTGTTAAAGATTATGCCTGCACTGGAAATTTATAGCATCAATGGGAACAAAAACAAACAAACAAAAAAGGATTCATTGAATCAACGTATAGGTCCTAGTCTGTGAGTGATAAGTCTCAAGATTAATTGATTAGTTAAGAACTTAGGGCAAACTGGCTTTATAAGAGGTGAATATTCATGTTGCCGTATGTAATATGCACAGCCAGGAGTTAGTTATAAATATTGATGCCTTCTTTAAAACATAAAAATGGAAAACAAGTGGAAAACCCACTAGAGCAAAGGAAAGTAGAGTGTTTCATGAAACCCTTGAAAAGCAAAACTACAAAAATAATTACTAGGCTCATGAACTCTGAGTTAGCTTCTCTTTTCCTAGACCCTTCTTTTATTTTGTATTACCACTCACATCAACAAATTTTGGTAATAACAGTGCTTGTTTGCATTAAATATACTTAGTTTTTTTCCATAAAGAGAATTTATTTATTTCCATAAAAACCTGATCTTTAGAAAAAGTGAAAAGAGATAGTAGCAATAGCAACCACAAGAAAAACAATAAAATCCAAACAGAAATAGAGGAAAATAAGAGTAATTGGTTTCCTTTAAACCCTATGACTATGCGAAATGAGGTTTTGATGTGAATATCAGGCTGGGATTATCTGAATCCTTCGTGTTCACAATGTGCCCGTTGGCATGTGGGCGTAGACGACGGTCCATCCTCTTTGCATCCCCTGCTGGCTTCATTCCATACTGACCCACAGAAGCTTTAATTAATTGAACTTCATGAAGTTCCTGGGAAGTTCCTGGCTAGCCAAGGTTCTTGTTTCTCCATGAAGAAGGAAGCAGAGATAGCCTCTGACACAGAACCTCAGATGGATCAGCCAGCCATGGACTATCCCTGTCTTTTCAGTGAAAAATGGCTTTATGGTGGGGACAGCATTGACTGTTGTATTAAAATTTACCACTTGTATTTACATATTCATCTCTATCATCATGCAGACATCAATGGAGATCAGAGCTGAATCTTATGGAAATTTCCAGTGTCTCCCTACTCTCTAATTAATTTATTCAGAAGTCCTAAGGAAATTCTTACATCTCTTAATATGCCCTGTAGTTTTGCTTTGTTGTAAGGTACAGGGAGGGAAAGGTGGAATTGAGCAAGGGAAGGGTCAACAAAGGCAGAAGAGGACAGATCTTGGTTCTGCTCCCATTTGGCCCAGGGGACTATAATTCCTATGATTAGACAAGTGAGTACCAGAAAAACTGACTATTCCAGATAGTACTGGAGGTTCTGACTGGCAGAGCTGCTCACGTGGAAAAGAAGGCACAAAGCTGGGGGGAAATGGCCTTGTATCCATTAGATGGGAAACTTTGGGAGTTTCTGAAGGCATCTTGGTAGACATGCTGGATTTCTCAGGATGAGCAATGCCAGGAGTGAGGCTTCTCAGGCCAGGGGAGGTACTTCCTAGGAAGTCATGCAGCAGCTTTAAGCAACTGAACTTCTCAAAGTCCCTGGGAAGTTTCTGGCCACCTCAGGTGCTTGTTTTTCCATGAAGAGGGGAGAAGAGATAGCCTCTGACAGAGAACCTAAGATAATCAGTCAGCCATAGACTATCTCGGTCTTTTCTGTGAGAAATGGCTTTCTGGTAGAGATTGCACTGGGTGCTGGATTGTTCTGATCACAGGAAGTAAGGAGAATCTGCAGAGGGGTTTGGGGGACATTAAACTAGATAGCAGTCAGTGCTGCTTCCATCTTGGAGCAAATGATGTAGAATCAAAAATTCCGTTAGTAATCTCTGTTTAGAAGAATACCGAGCCCTGTGGAAGACATGAGAAAAGAGTCCTCTCCTCTCCTCTCCATCCCTCTCACCTTCCCCCTCCTCTCCTTTCACTTCCTCTCTCTTCTCTTCCTCTCACATTTTTCCTCAGGGTTCTGTTTCCTATGAAGACTCTGTAAGAAGTAATAGGAGAAGTGAGTTAAAATCCTTGTCAGCATTGGTTAATATATTTAAAATAGTCAAAACCCAAGCAGAAAGTGGGTTCAAGTGGTTCACAGAAACCACTTGAAATATTCAAAATAGAAGGGATTGAATAGAGAGAATTGTTTATATATATACATATATATGATAGAAGATCTGAGAAGCCAGATGGAGGATGGAAAGGCAACTCAGAGAATAGCAACAAAGGAAGCCTACCATGAAAGACAACAGGAGGGGACACTTTTTTGGGATCCCAGGGCTTGAGGTCAACCAGACAAATTTGGAACTGCAGTTGGCCTTTTCTGCCACACATCTGTGCAGGAGATGCAGCCTGAGGCAGAGAGGGAGAGGGTGAAATACCCAGGTTTCACCTTTGCTTCTTCCCTACAAATTGCCTCTCTTTTTAGCTGAAGCCAGCTAGTAGCAAGCTGGGAACTTGGAAAATGCAGCCTGTAGAGGTCAGCACTTCTGTACAGAGCAGACTGAGGGGCAGGAAAGGAGCAGATGTGAGAGCAAACAGACCAAGGATCAGCCCACGTCTCCTTATATTGCCTTCAGGGCAATATCATGGGGGAAAGTGTGTGTGTGTGTGTGTGTGTGTGTGTGTGTGTGAGTTTGTGTTTGTGTGTATGTTGGGGGCGGGGATGTCTAAAATAGAGAAATATTCTAAACTTTCCTGCCAAAAGAGTTGAAGTTTATGCTGGCTTGACAGTCAACTTTCAGACCAAAGGATCATATTCAATGTGAATTCATTTCACAGACTTTAATAAACACTAGAATCTGCCACCAGTTCAAATGAGCTTATCTGAGACTGTATTCCAAATGAGTAGTAGCAGATAGTATTTTATTCTAAAATGTGGAAACAGCCAAACTGAATCAAGTTGTGCTTGGTCTTTACACTAAAATGATAATACTTATTTCTCATTATATTAATCATAGAAGAATTGGACTTAGAGGAAGCAGATGTGTTTATTTTAATTTATTCATGATGTTGTCACCAGGAATGGGTAAACTTGTTTTGGACAAAATACAAATTGGCTTAAAGTCTAAATATTAAAAAAATCAACTCTTTAAGAGTTGAAATTTTTTAATTAATCATTTTTTTCCTTTTCATTTTTATGTGTCTCTTGCTTTTTTCTTTTTTCAGCCAAGAGAGACAGTACTGAAATGTCATTAAAAAAATGTTGATTTTGCAGTATTTCTCTGCTCTTGGGAACAGGAAATACCTAGAATTCTGCTAGTAAGATGGTTCTTATGACATTTTTCACATAATTTTTATAAGGAAGAGGATTAAATAAGTTTGGATGAGGATCCAACATTGGGAACTTTGTCACTCTGGTTTCTCCAGACCTGTTTGACGTTTTCCCAAAATGTTCTCTCCTCCATATTTCAGGGAATTACTTTAAGAATAAGTAATGAATGTAGTTGAGTCTGTGCTGGTTTTGGATTTCATACACTTTATGAATGTGAAATAGATTAAATATGAGACACTTGAGAAGTAATAAATTCCAACAATATCAACTGGTATAACGAAGAGACTGAGCAAGTGACTTTTCAAAAACTTTAAAGTGGTGTCGGCATTTTCTTCTCTTCAGGGGGAGAGAAGTTGGGGTTAGGTAGTAGGTAACAGTCAGCTATCTAACATTTTCCCAGGCTACCTAAAAAGGTTTTTGGCTTGTCTAGTGAACACTTGGTGGTCTTAGCCATGGAATTCATTCAGCAGTAAACTTCATAAAATATTTTGTCTCATAAAGCTAAAAACGGAAAAATTGTGGTGTTATCATATCTTTCTTGTGTCCTGGGAACAAATATATCTCTCTTTTTAGTATTTAGTTATTTGAAATCCATGTCTTAAAGTTCTAGGTAATTTGATTGGCTTAGTCAATATTTGAGAGGAAAGAACTGACTAATAATCAGAGTTCCCACTGTGTTCTAGGTGCTTTGTGAAGTGCAGCAAGTTCAGGAGGCAGAGCAGGTATTATTAAATGGACAGGTGGATGCTTGCCACAGGCTGCCCTTTGGTTATTAGTACTAGAGGAGAATGATGGAGCACAGGAATTATGGCTTAGTGAAGTTAGCATGGACTTTGGAGTCAGCACATTATTACCTGTTTTTTTTCTCAGGTCCTTTCCCTTGCTCTGCTCTCTCTGTGGCAGAGAAGCTATCCTTGCAAATTATATCCAAGACTTCCTCACTAATCACCTTCTAGCTAGGAGTGAACACTGGGAGGTATTGGCAGGAGATTGGAGGGTAAGAGGAAAGAATGAACAGGATATGTATCTCCAACTCTGTCTTTATCAGAGATACCTTTACTAGTGACTCTTTAGTGTGTCTCTTGTGAAGCCCCAACTCCTGCCAGACAGCTTGTTCTTCCAAAGGACTCGACTACCACTAAGTGGGCTTACTAGTTTCTGGTTTGTGCCATGACTTCAGCTGCTGTGCTATGGGTGACATCACCAGACAGGTGGACATCTGTTTGCCTATCCGGCCCTGGAGATGGTATCATCTTCTAGTGGTTGGAAACTCCTGGTTGCTTCCCTTTCCATTGGTTGCTCTTTTGGATTTTCTTACACATTTAAGAGTAATACTCCATGGTAAACTTCCTCTATCAAATTACTTTGTTTTCTTGGCAACACCTTGAATGATAGACAGTCTGAAAAATGTTGGTTAATGTTTGCGCTTGGCTCTTTGTGGACAAGCCATTTGGATAAATCATTTAAACTGTCCAAGGCTGTGTCCTCATCAATATGATGGGGTTAATACAGACATTTAAAATTATAATTGAGATGAAATGAAATTCCATATGTAAGCCGATCTGGCACAATGCAAATATCCAGGAAGCCTTAACTCTTAAGATCATGATTTTTAGAAATGAGGCAGTATTCCCTAAACTCACTAATACAGAGAATCCTGGGGAAAAAAGAAAAGCATCATGAGTATATGAGTAAAACATTCATTTAAGAGGGTGTGTGGGTTGTTGGAAAGGTCATGGAATACAAACTGGAGTTGTTTGGACATACTTTCTATGGAGAAGATCAGATTGTCTGGGAGAAAAAGATGAGACAAGGATATATTCCAGGGAAAGGGTCAAATTTGAGACAAAAGTAAAAGTTGGCTAAGAGACCTTAAGGCGTGACTGTGGAACAAGAAGAGTGGGCAGCTAGTAGTTGCAAAAGCTGAGGGCACGTAAGGATAGCTTCTGGCTGTGGGAACTTTCAGCCAGATCAATGCAACCAAGAATAGCAGGGGAGAATACTCCCTTGTGTAAAAGAAAGCAATGTTCCCCATTGCTTGTTGCTCACAATTCTGTCAAACTACATTGAACATGACATCAGAGCTTGTCTATGACATATTTGGTGACTAGAAATGGGCAACTCCTGCTTTATGCAGCAAAAGCTTGTAAGCTTACTTCAGTTTATAGAACCATATCCAAGAAAACTCTTTGATAGTCATCCAAAGCTTAATTGTTTTAGATACGCTTAGATATTTTTTCTTTTACTGAAAATACCATTTGGGGTATTGTTTATTAATATGATAGACATAAGATTTATGATGTATGGGATTCATTTAGCAAACTTTCTGATGGAAAACACTTCTGTTAATTTTGGTAAATATGTTTGGTGTGTGGCATGAGCTTGGAACACAGTAGGTGCCTAATTCGTGTTTGTTGAATTAAATGTGTATTAAATAAAAATATTGGCAACGTGGAATTGTAGATTTTCCAAAAGTTTAACAAGACAATCACACAGAAACAACATACCACATTATGAAGTAATGAATCTGAAGCTACAGAATGTGATTCAAATGTAAGATATTGTTGTTATTCTAAAAGTACCTTGAGTTACATAGCAAAAGTTTTTGGCATAAATCATGAATTATAATTTTAATCTTGTATAAAAGGGAGTGTCAGGTATTTTAATCTTTGATTTATATTTCAGTAAACATGGTGCAGTGTAGTGGGACTGGAAAATACAAATCCAAAGCAGATTTGAGTCTGCTTTTGATGATACTTCATCGGGGTAGAATGCAAACAACCTAATTTAAAGGCATTATGACAGGCCTTGTTATTTACACAACAAAACATACAGGTCTTGCTCACCAGAAGGTTTGCCCTTTTCCTGCCACAGAGGGTCAGAGAATTATCATGGTCCTCCCCTGGGCTGGCTGACATTCTCTTTATTCACAGGTACCAAGGAAACTACTCATATAGTTACTTTGGGTTCAAGGCTTATGTCAAGGGAAAACCCCATTCATTGTGAGTAGGGACATAGTGTATATATTTGTCTCAGCCACCATGAGAAATACCTGTTCCCTTTGCTGTTAGGGGAAACTGGACAGAACTTCTCTATATTCAAATAACTCAAGAAGGTACACTTTTTGAAGATATTTGATTACTTGGGAGTGTAGATTTGAAACTTGGGGAATAAAGACATGGTAACTTAGCTCAGGGGAATAATTTCAATGGTTTAGACTTATTTATCCCAAGATTGAAGTTAATAACATTTAGTTAACCACCATCTTATTAAATATTCCTTTGAACGATAATTTGCCCTATCATTTTCAATATTTCAAATAAACTTTCCCTAAAAAAAGAAGATAATTTAATATGCTTCCTAGACACAGCTGTTGTTTTATGTTAGCGAAAACAACAAGGAAGGTCCTAAGTAAAAACAGAATGGTATTCTTTCAAATATAACAATATACTGGAATTTTTATTTTCACTAGGATTACCCTGAAATAAATGCATTTTCAAATGGCCAATCTGAGTACCCTGCATGCTCAAAGCCATTTTGGCACCGTCGCTAGAAAATTAATTTGTGGTTTATTTAAATTATATAATGAGAAAATAGCTCGGTAAATGAATGGAAACAAATTTCTTAATATTTCTCATTTGCCTAATATCTTTCTGAAGGAATAAATAATAAACAATCTAATAGAAAGTTCACAGAAGATACAAGACATGGCTTATGGACACCGGGGTTCCTCCCATGCTTTTATAGCTTTAAGCCTCTTTTTTGAACCCATCATATATGCTGCCTCATCATTATCAACAATAATGAAACACACTAGTCACTCATTCCCAATGGTTTTGTCCTTCTCCTACTCTTTCTTCTTACATCCTCCTTCTTCCTTCCTCCTTCTTTTATTCTCCTCTGTCTTTTCTTTCTCAACAAAAGAATCATTATATTAAACATTTTCTGGGTGTAGGATACTGTGGATTCAAAAGTTGCTGTAAATAGCACATTAAAGGATAAAGTGGGTTTTCCAACTTAGAATTCATTGTGGAGAGTCTTTGGGGAGGAAAGATAGTGGAAGAGTGTTCAAGAAGCAAGAATCCTTCAGTTTGCCTGTAGAAAAAGAGGCAATGAAAGTAACCAGGAGAAGGTAAGTGGGGGCCAGGTTGTGAAAGTCCTTAGATGCCAGCTTTGGATTTCATTCTGTGGACAATGGAGAACTTCCAATGGTTTCTAAATACCAATATATGCTAAATAGCAATTTGGGAGTATAAATATATTAATTAAAGATTAAGTTCAGTTGGTCTGCCAGAGACCAAAAACAAAAGTGGTTTAAACAGGATTAAAGTTTAGTTTTCAGTCTAGTAACAGTCTAGGTTTAAGTATCCAGGCTGGTAGGGTGGCTCCACAGTTAGCATCCCAGCCTCCTCTGGCTTGTTTTCTCACCAGCAGTTGTCCTTATCCACATGGTCCATGATAGCTGCCACCACTTCTACGTATCACCTACAGGAAAGATCTCTGAAGTAGAGCCCACCAGGAAAGCAGTTGCTGCATTAAAATACAGGGGCTCTATTAGTATAAGGAAGAACATTGGAGGCAAGGGATAGCATTAAACTTAATTAACCTGGCAGGTAGCAATGTGCAGAATATGTGAAAATAGGGTATCTGGTTTTACCTCTTTAAATTTCCTAACTATCTCAGAACCTTATTACATAACCAGAGTTTTGAGCTACTCGTTACCTGGCCTCTGGGGGGAAAAATTAGGGCTTTGCATGCAGACATGCAAATATCTTGCAACAGGGATATGCAGGTTGTTGTAGTGGAAAACATAGCAGACTCAGTGTCAAGGAAGTTGGTTTTAAGTCTTGATTCATTACTTTTAAGTTGGGTGTCCATGGGAAGTCTACCTAAGATTTTTAAATCTGAATTTTGTTGTCTAGAATGGATCATAAATACTTTGTGCTTTTGTCACATTTGTATTAAGAATTAAAAAATAGCAGGTTATTATCATTGCCTTGCTTTTACTATAGACTATATATCAATGCCTCTGTATCTGTTTGGGTATGTGTATGTGTGTGTAGTAGGCAGATACATGGAAAGAACAAGAAAGAATAACAACATCATCAGGATAAAAGCATGAAAGTGACTATGAATCCAACTACGATCTTTATTCATTTGTTTATCCCCAGTGCTTGGCATATAGTGAGCCCTGTATATGTTGGGTTTAGCCGATATGTTTCTTAAATAGCAGGTTTTCCTTTAAATCACATCCAACATTTTTTTTAAAGGAATGGACTTCTATTTACATGGGATTTGTCAGGCCATTCTTTGTCTCATTTCTCTTTATTAACAATCTGGAGTAGATCACATTGTAGAGTGTGAAGCTGTGATTTAATGCAAAACTTCAACTGTTTCTTTATATTACCAGGAAGAAATCTAAATGTGTATAAATTTTTTGAAAATATTTAACGGTTTATTTTTCGTTCTTTCTTAGATCATCTGTTCCTGTTGCCCACCTGTTATTAAGTCTAGGCCATGAGGATTTTTGCCCTGGTATGACTCAAAGAGATGGCAGAAACAGCCAGATAGTTTTGGGAAACTGCCAGTGCAATGGGACTTGCTCCTCAGTTCTTGGGCAGGGAACATTGAAGCTAGTCCCTAGAGAATTTGTTTCTTTCAGCATATATTAGAGGACAATGGTACGACCCAGGTGAGTATATGTAAATGACTCTATGTCAAGGTAGATAGATAGGTGAGACCTGATGCCTATTAACTTGTAGGCTTAGTGCTGCCTTTTGGGGATCTAAACATTTCTGTATGCCTGGGTAGGGGGTGGAGGAAACACCTAGGCTCTAAATCATAAATTATTAACTGATCCTATGGCAGGATAGTTTCACCTCAGCAGATATCATGGAAGGATTCCTGGGGACAAGGCGAGATCAATCACTGTGTAGTAGGGAGTAAGGGGCACACCAATGGAGGGTATGTAAACCTCCCCTGTAACTAGAAGCCATCTTTAGAAGGTGGAGAATTAAGGGATCATCCCTTGAAAGAGGTGAGAAACTTTTAGTTAGGTTGGAGGATCAGAGACGCTTTGGAGAAGGTGGCATTTGTGAGAATTTCTCATACAAAGCCACATGGAATCATCTCTGTTACATGGCAGGCATTTTGATGGAGAGGCAATTTTTAGGTTGTTCTCAAAATGAATGAGTTAATCAACAGGAGGAAGTTTCTTTAGTACGCTCCTTAAGACAACCTGAAATGAGTGATCAAATCATTATTTAGTGGCTTATTTGATTTATTTGATCATCTCTAAGGTAAAGTCAGGTTCACCATGTTGCATTGTGTTAGATGATTTGGTGAATGATCATTGTGAAAGCCAGGGGCTGCTTGAGCAAAGATGTGAAGAAAAAGGAGTTTGTCAGAGGTGCTTTCTAGCTACTTTGCCTTCTGTTACTCTTCTTCTTTCAGTGACTCTTTCTCCTCTTCCTCATTCATTGTCATGATATTTACTTAGGATTTGACCATACTCCTTCTAGTTCCCTAGGGTAGGAAGGAAATCTGATAACCTCATTGGCATCTAGATTTTAAGAACCTAATCATTTACCTTTACTCTGCCTACTTAGGTGTTATAAGAAATTTATAGGAAGAAGATAGTGCTTAACCAAAAAGAAGATAAAATTTCTGACATGAAAATAGTTGGGTGGTAGAGATAATTTATTTTTACCAAGTATCCTCCCAACATCTCTCAAATAAATGAGGTCAAAACAATTATCTCTTTTGGCTGGGTATAAGACTAAATCTGAATACAGCCAAAACAAAAATCCCCCAAAGAAATTTTAGGAAATGTAGTAGCACTCTAAAGACAGAACCATACTATTACTATTAAATCCTAGCATAATTATGGGGCTATTTAAACTTTAAAACTTCAAATCATGAATGGATCCCATTACCTGAGATATGTATGTATTTAGGCTCTATATTTTAATTCCAAGTATAGATTTGAGTGGTGGGTGTAAAGGAAAAGGGAATCACCGAAAAAAAAATGTATGTGTGTCATTTATGTAACATTATATATATGTATGGGTTGTATAACACAATATGTTATTGTGCTAAATGGTGTTGATTGTATCGGCAAAAATCATAGAAAAAGTCAGGGAAAATTTTTAATTAGATTTATCATCCTTTTCTTTGTGTGTCTGGTACTTTATTTCCCACTTCCAGACCATGTGAACTTTTCAGCTTCTGAATTGACTGTTTGTTTGTAGCTATGTAGCCAGTTGGGTTTTATGAATCCACAGGAAACTGATTCTGAGATGATTTCCTGATGATCATTTCCTTAATGCTGAAACTATTTTTAGAGAGGGCATGCAGGCATGCAATTAATCATTATTGGCAAGATTTTTTGATGGTCTTCAGTTTCCTACCATGCATTTCTATTCATATTTCTACTGCTCAGTTGTAAACCCATACACTTTCTTTAGTTATTTCTGTTTATTCTTATACTATAAGCAGCACATTGAACCATTTAAGACAATTCTTCTGCATCTTAATTTCTCTGATTATTTTTGAGAAATATTGATCAATATTGAGGCAATGTATCACATACTCCCTTTTATTTTTTTCCATATATTATTTTATTTTTTCTTCTTAAATTTCAATAAAATTCTAGAAAGGGTCCAACTATATCTAAGGAATACCTTTGTCTTATTTAACATTATTGCTGTTTATTACTTCCAGTTCAGTTGCCTATAATTTCTTATGAGTATCAAGTAGAAGAAACAATGTAAAAAATTTAATATCTCTGCAACTCATAAAATCTAACTTGCAGTTTGACACAAAATTGAAAAACAACTCTAGCTGTCCAATGCGACTTCTTGGAAATATTTTCAAATTGATTCCAAATATTCCTTTGTAGCTAAGGGTCCCATTTCAATTCACATATTTGTTAATTTTCTTTTTTTTTTTTTTTCAAGTTTCAAGAAAGTGAGAGTTCAAACAAGTATGGTAGTCACATACTCATTCAGAGTAATTTTACTCATCTATTTATTGTGTTTTAAAATATCATATATGCATGTATCTCTATATATATATCCTCTTGCTGGTATAAAGCTGTTATATACCTCAGAAAAGGCATGTCCTTTTAATCCATTTCTGTGAGTGGACACTCCTGTGGGTGTGTTTAGATTATTTAAATAGAGACGTGACCCACCCAATTCAAGTGGGTCTTAATCCTTTACTGGAGTCCTTTTTGAAAGGGTAAAGGACAGAAAAAGTGAGGAGGGAGCTCAGGAGAA
This sequence comes from Tamandua tetradactyla, assembly GCF_023851605.1. NCBI lineage: Eukaryota > Metazoa > Chordata > Mammalia > Pilosa > Myrmecophagidae > Tamandua > Tamandua tetradactyla. Next base: position 48,773,766 of record NC_135336.1, read on the forward strand.
ACACCCAGAGAAGTTTGGAGAGAGCTTAGAGGGGGAACTCCCCTGGAGATGCTAAGAGAGAACCCACAGAAGATCAGACAGGAGGTTACTAGAACCAGAAGCTGAAGGAATTGAGACCCAAGAGTAAAGGACCAGCAGACACTGACCATGGGCCTTGCTAGCTGACAAGAAAACTGGGATGCCAGCAGTCTTCCTTCAGAGAAGATATCATCCTGCTGATGCCCTAATTAAACATTTTTTTGGCTTAAGAACTTTAAATGGGAAGTTAATATAACTCGATTTTAAAAGCCAATCCATTCAGGCAGCCTTAGCAAACCAAAACACCCTCCAAGAGATAGTCTGGCTTTATTCTTGAACTCTTTCTAGGAAAGGAAAATTACCAACTTTCAAACTAATATGATCCATATTTGATTAGCAATATCAGAAATTTTCTCCTCCTAGGATATTTCTCCGCTTGATCTTAGTTCTGTCCCTTTGGAGTTATCTCAAACAAATTGTGTTCCTCAATCACTTGCAAACCCTTCACTATTTCATGTCAGCAACTGTGGGTCCCCAAAACCCTCTGCCCATCCCCTCAGGTTAATTCCAGTTTTGCTTCATCATTGCTTACGTTGTATGGCAGACTGCTGCTCTCAAAATATACTCCAGTTTATAGCCTTCCTGGAGTGTAGTGCCCCAAATTGGGCACAGACACCAGGTGTGGCTGACTAGAATTATCACATTTTTCCTCACTCTAGAATGATAAACTTTCACGAACATATTACAAGGTTGTATATTAGGGATTTGGGACCTTATATTACACTGTTGATTTATATCTGGATTCTTGTTGGCCTAAATTATAAGTCTTGTACCCACATCTTCATACTGAATGCTCCATCTTCCACTACTCTGACTTCATTGCCGGACTTTACAATATTTATCTCCTTCCAATATCATCTTATATATTCAGCATGGTGTGGAAGATGTTTTTAGTCTTTTAGGGTCCTAAATCATTTATAATCATTTCCAGCTTTCGATCATATCCATATTTTATATACCTGCCTTCCGTATTTTTATATGAATCATTGATAAACTTATTTGGTAAGAGATAATCAAGGCAACCTGTCTCTAGCTTGCCACTATTGATGTACAAATACCCATTACAAGTGCTTCTTCAAAATTACAAATGCAACTAACTGAATCATCATTTCACTACTATTTCTCTATATAGAGAAATAAATATATTTCTCTAAATTAGTTTTAAATTTAAACTAATTTATTTAGAAAGACTTTGTACAATGCAGATGTCTCATTTACTATACCAACTATATTTTCTTGGCCTCCCAAGGTAGAAAAAATAGGTTAATCGGATGTGATTTATTAATGAACTCATGTTAACTCCTAGTAGAAACCATTAACTGTCTTTATAATGTTTTCCTATTCTGGAATCCTGATGGCATTGATGTACAGTTCACTGTCCTATGGTGTGTACAATTCCATCTCCTTACTCTTTTGGAAATACAAAAGACATTTGATGGGTCTGCAATCTTCCAGCTCCATACCTCACATTTCTTCTCTCTTAGGTACAGGAGATTCCTGCTCAAATAATAGAGCGTTTTTAGAAAATTTAGGTGTTCTCTCAACATTTCTTCAGTTATGAGTTTTTTGATCCCCTCCTGCTAGTGTTTGAGCACAAGAAAGTAGTTGGAGGTAAAGTAAGAAATGTGGGCTCTCACTGTCTTTCTCATCTATCAACCTTAAACTGTGGGCTTCAAGTATGGGCCTATAGCCTTTTGAAATTCACTGTTAAGAAAAGATATGCTGGGAGAAAATATTTTTAAATTACCTGATTAAGGACTTATAACTAAAATATGAAAGAACACTCAGCAGTCAATAATAAGAAAATAAAACTAAACAAAAGGTTGGAACAGATATTTCACCAAAGAAATAAATGGCAAATAAGCATATGTAATGATGTTAAAAAGCATTGTCACCACAGAAATATAAATTAAAAGTTAAAAGAATCTGATAAGAAAAACTATGCATGTATGGGAAATCTGTCCAATCTTCATGATATTTTTGTAAACGTACAACTGCGCTAATAAAATAATGTTTAAAAAGAGAAGAAAAAAACACATGACATATCATTACACACTTGTAAATGTGTAATAAAACCTGATCACATGAAGTGTAGGTGAGGATATGAAAGAACTGGAATTCTCAAATGTTGCTAGAGTGAATGCCAGATGGTTCAGCTACTTTGGAAAAGAGTTTGGCAGTTTTTTATAAACTTATTAACACTTACTATATGTGCTGATTTGGAACTGTTGTATACCCCAGAAAAGCCGTGTTCTTTAATCGTCATTCAAGATTGAAATCGTCATTTCAATTGTTTCCATGGAAACATGACCCACCCAATTGTGGGTGATCCCTTTTGATTAAGTGGCTTCCATGGAGATGTATCTCCAACCATTCAAGGTGGGGTTGCTTACTGGAGCTTTTTAAGAGGGAACCATTTTGGACAAAGCTTCCGAGTCAACAGAGCCCACATAGCCAGAGACCTTTGGAGATGCAGAAGGAGAACAACCTTGGGGAATCCTTAGGAAATGAAAGCCTAGAGAGAAAGCTAGCAGACATCACAATGTACCTTCCCAGTTGAAAGAGGTGACCAGAAGCCAAAGACCCCAGCAAATGACAGCCATGTGCTTTCCCAGCTGGCAGAGGTGTTCCAGCTGGTATCAGCCTTTCTTGAGTGAAGGTAACCTTAATTTGGACATGTTTAAGGCCATAGGACTGTTAATTTGCAACTTAATAAATTCCCTTTTAAAAGCCATTCCATTTCTGCTATATTGCATTCCAGCAGTTTAAGCAAACTAAAACACTATACAAACCCATCAGTGTCACTCTGAAGTATTTATTCTAGAGAAATGAAAACTTAAATTTATTACAAAAACCATAGTAGCTTTTATCTGTAATTGTCAAAAAATGGAAACAGCCCAAATGCTTGTTAACTTATGGTACGATCCTTACAGTGGAATACTACAAAACAATAAAAAAGAGAAACAATTTGACACAAACCACACTATTGATGAAGAATGAACATATTATGCTAGTGTTAGAAGTTAGGCTCAAAAGGCCAGATACTGTATAATTCCATGTATACAGCACTTTTTAAAAGGCAAACTATAGAGACGGAATAGTTAGGTGATTGTATAATCTTGGTATGTGGGGGATTGATTTAAAAGAGACATGGAAAATTTGGGCGGGTAAGGGAACTTTTCCATATCTTGATTGCGGTAATAGTTATGTGTGACCGTATTCTGGCCTATATACTAAATGACATACATATTAAATGGGTGAATTTTATAGTATATAAATTAAACCTTAAGTTTTAAAAAGTGGGTATTAGCTTCTTTATTCCTTCTTATCCAAATACATTTTTAAAATCCATTTTAATTTACCTTAACATATGATGACCTTCAGTCAAAAATCTGCCCAAGAATATCTGGGTGAAACAACAGCAGACTGACCTTTCTTATCTCTCTTTCTGAGCTCTTCCCCCAAGGACTTCCCTCTCCTCATAGAGTTCTCCAGTAGATCTGATGGTAGCCCACAGAATTATCATCTTCTATCAACAGTGTCTCAGAATCTTTACTGTCTTCCCCAAAGGTTAATACAACATAATACAAAGGCCAGGATCTTTCTGTGATTTTTTTCAAATGCCCTTGAACCCGAGCATCAGTCTGATGTTTGGGTAGAGCTCAGCAATGATGAAATGCACACAAATTAAATATGTCTGGTATGACCATATTTTCCTGGTGCTTTATGGAATCATGAGGTTTTAAAAACCACTAGTCCAGATCAGATTTTCCTTTCTTGTCCATGAATATGGAATGTGGGGTGGAATCATAGAATCACAGAATGTTCGAGCTGGAAGACTCTTAGAGTTCATCTAGTCCAATTCTTTATTTTACAGAAAATCAAGTTTTCATTGCCTGTTGGCCATTATCTGGTAACTTCAGGCACTCTCTGATCTGACATTCCTTGGGCTCCATCCAGACCCAGGTCTAAGATATGCTGTGCTCCTAGAGAAATGCATTCCGCTCAGATAAAGAAAAACAAAACAAAGCCCACCTATTCTGCTAGCAGACAGGAGTATAAATATGCAATTCTGAGAGTGCACCAGGCATTAGTTATGCTGTGGTTCAGTAAAATGAGGCTTATTTAGGTAGCCCTTGGGTTTACCCTAAGGTCAGGAATTTGGATTCATCCAAGTTTTCTGGCGATCCTCTAGGAAAGGCTCTTGCAATTTATTTTATTTTACATATTTATTTATTCACTCACAATTCAAGTTGGATATCCTAAGTATAAGAATGTCTGATTTTTTTTAAATATACTTATCTTCAATGCCGTGTTACCCTGTTTGTCCTTAGAAAATTTTTGTAAAGAAAGTTCAAGCCTCTCTCAGGAAAGAAAACGTGTAGTTAGATTTTCTGCTGCTTTGGCTTCTCAAGAATAAAGTTTATGGCAAAACTACAGAACCACCAAAGTTTGGAGTTGTCACTACCAAGGATGAGTGGTTGATATTTGAGAAGATAGTCTCAGCTAGACAAAAGGAAGGCTACTCAACTCAGTTTATTTCCCTTCCTCTCAACTAGTTTAGTAGGAGAAGCTTCTGGGCCTTTATTTTATTCATTTCCCTGCAGATAGGTCTCCCAAATAAAAATTTTTTACTTCTTATTTTCATTGATCTTTCAACAGAATTAAATGCAGTAAATTAATCTTCTTTATGCTGCCCTACCTTTCTCCTTTGGGGGCCAACTAAGTAACTATCCTTCTCATTGAATTAACTAAAACTCAGGTTTATGAAACTTCTGGATAAATATTTGTTTTATTCTATAAAATCTTGTTCTCCCTTCCAGGATAAATGGAAAAGCTAAACTATCAAAGCAATTTAAATTCACTGTTTTCACCACATTCTACATATATGTTTTTTCTCTTGCTATTTATTTTGAGAGAACGGATGTATTTCTTGTTTGGACTAGAAAAAATATTCACTTATGTGTGTGTGTGCGTGTGTGTGTGTGTACATGTGTATGTGTCGGGACATCCTCTGCAGGGAGAACATACATATTTTTCTGGGGTGCTCGTATCAGAGTCTATGGCATTAGTAAATTTTTCTTCAGAGCTTCCTGCTGGAATTCTTTGACATGCTTCTCTGTCTCCTCTTCTCGTGCTCTGGTTGGTAAGGCCTGGGGGAACAGGAATGTTCTCGTCCCTGATGTTCTCTGTCACCCAGGTCTTTCTTCAAGGCCCCAAACTTGTTTCTCACAATGGTATTTCCTGGACTTGTTCCCATTTTCTCAGTTCTTCCAAGGGGACCATTTGATCTGATACATAAATATGAGATAAGGAACACTTGCAGATTTTAACAGCACCTACCTAGAGAATCTGCTAATGCTTACTAACCTAAAGGAGTGTCTCTGAGGGGAAGTGAAAAGAGGGAAGAGGGCTTGGCATATGGCATGACTTTCCCTCACCCAGCCTGGCTTTGGGCTGGCTTATAGCCCTGTCCTAGCAGGATGAAACTCACACCGTGCTCTTGGGATGCGTGTGGCTTTTCTTGTTTGCAGGCCTCTAAAATCTACACTTGACATCCCTTTATACTCAACTCCATAGGCTGTCAGCAGTTCTGGGCTCTTGTGGTTAACGTTGCTTGTGAAAAAGTCTCCCAAGACACAGAACAGGACCAACTCCCATTAAGAGAACAAGCTTTTGCAACATTTATCCAATTCCTAAAGCCAATTGGAGTACATGTTGACCTATCCTTAGGAAAAACAAAAAGAGAACAAGAAATTGTTTATTCAATATTAACATTATTAAAAATGTTTATTAATGTGTTCATTTCTCTCTCCTCCTCTCCAAAAAGGAAAGAGCAATATTTAAACTCCAGCAAGACTTGCTTGGATCCAAGGAGCTCCATTTAATGAAAATCCCATGCTTCAGGCTGAGCTGGAGGGAGCATCTCGAGTGGCTCAGGCCCAGGCCTTCGAAGCAAGGGACTGACACTGTGGTACTTGGTTTGCGGTAGAATATCTGGAAAAAGCATTGGTTACATTTTTGTAACCGTTGGCTAATGAGTCCCAGTCTTCTGAGGCTGAGCTCAACACCACACAAGCAGAAGTCCATCAGCTCACTTCTTGTGAATGCAAAGAAGATGTCAGTGGAATCGTGTCTTATTTTCCCATGTAAACTGCCAGTTAATTTATCCGCCAATTTTATTTTCTTAGACAAAAATTGTGGCAGAATCCTTGAATTTATTTTCTAACTGCGCAGTGAAGTCCATTTTAAAAAACAAGCTTGAAGTGCAGAGATTTTCTAGTGAGGACTAAGGTTATCTGATTCTGCCTTTCTTGAAGGAAAGCATGATGACAGAATACGTTCCATTTTCTCCAGGTCCTGCTCTTATGTCATAATAGCTAACAATTATTTGGTATTTTGAAGTTTTCAAAGGGTTTGGATATACAGAATCTCAATTGGAGGTCATTTCTAGGATGATAGAGAAAGAGAGAGAGGGAGAGAGAGAAGTAAAATGAAATGAATTATTGGGTAAAATTGTAGAATATTATTGCTCAAAGGACTTTAGGGATCTTTTAGTTTAGTATTTTCCCAATTATGTTCAGTAGAATATTAGTTTTGAGAAATGATCTTTGAAAATAGAGGTCCAAGATCAAACAAGTTTGGGAAACATTAGACATTGTTTCTCCTTCTGGAGACTGATAAAGCACATTAACATATTATAAGATCTGAGAAGATCTACTATAGAAAAAAATATGTTTAGCTTTGTTTAATGCACCATTTCCCACTTTTATTTGATCATGCAATCCTTCCCACTTCTTAAAAATTTTTTTTAGCACTTAAGGACACTGAGGCCTTAAACTTACACAGCTAGTTGATGGCAAATCTTGGTATCATGATTCTCAGGCTCCAGATCCTTGCATTACTTTCCAAAGTTCATGAGCTATGCCCTCCATGACCCACAAGTGAGGACTTGTGGAACTGTGACCGAGCCACACATCTGTAGTCTGTGCTTTCTAAGGTTTTGGTTTGCCAAGTCATTCTTCTGAAACTAATGATCTTTGGTGAATCTTTACAGCGAGAATGAAACAACTATAGATATACATTGGGCTAACAAAAAGAATCTTAATGATCGCAGCAGAGGCTGTGGTTCTTCTGTCCACAGGTGAATAACTGCCCTGGCTTCAGTCAAGGTCAGTCCAAGGCAAGTTAGTGAAGAGGTAAGTTTGCCTTTAGACAGGTTCTATGCTTTTCTTTCACTTTTTTCATATCCCCAATAAAAATTCTGTTCTGATAATTTTTATTCTTACTAAAGTGTAAGTGATTGATAACTACCATTAAAGTGTTGCCTATTTCACAAGTTTTTGCATTTTAACCTAAACCCTGCACAAAAGGAATAAAACTCTGAGATGGTATGAGTGAGTGTGAATTCATAGGAGAACATCTGGAATCTCACAATCATAACCGATAGACAAACTTATTTCATGTTTGAATAAGGCAAGCCTGGGATCCAAAAATATGCATTTCTAGTCCTTCCCAATGTAATACACATGCCTTGACACTTTATTTTAAGATTATTCTTTTATTCCTTTAAGGTCATTCTTTGATTCCTTCCCAGTGTTTACTCAATTGTAAATCTGTACTCTTATTTGAAAAATTGTTATACTTATTCTCAGTAAAGCAAAATGAGAATCCTGAGCAATCCATTGGGTACCAATAAAACAAATCTCTGTTGAAATGTATAATTGTTAATTGTTCATTTGTTATGAACAAAAAGCTAGTTCATCTTTTCTCTCATTTTGAGCATATGATTGTGGCTTTAAATCCCAGATCAGTGTTTCTTGCCAAAATTTATAGACTTTGTGCCTGAATATCTCAGAATAGTTTTTTTTTCTTGTATAAAGGACAATTCCCTTGCTCTATCCAAAGGATTATAAATGCTCAGTGTGTATCTTTCTTCAGAGCAAAATCCTTAAAAGCCAGGCTTGGTTTACTATGACTATCTGAAATTTCTTACTACATCTAATTCCGTCTTTATTTTGTATATATCTTCTCAGAAGTAAATGTTTTAGAAGAGTGTCAATGCCATGAATGCTACTTGGATGGGCTTGTCCCTCAGCCCCTGGGCATCTTGAAATCTGCAGAGAAGACTGTTCTTGAATCATGCGAGTAGGCGTTATTGAATTGGGTTCTGATTTCTTGATAAAGAACCTCTTTTGTACTATATTTGCCATAAACAATGCAACTAATACCCTTTGGACGCATCCACAGACTGTAGGCTATGTGATATTGGCCTTTAGGCAAGTTAAGGTTAAATATCACATTTGCTATCCAGGCATAACTGACCCCAGCCTCTGGGTACAGAGCTCAACTAATCAATTAGAGAGAGAGGTGGTGGCCAGTGGACTGCAGTCACTGTGCACCATTGTGGACAACCTGAAGCCAGAAGACAAAATGTAGCCACTTCCTCTTTGTTCTTAATTTCTAATTTGTGTTTATATGAAATTCATAGCATGATTTATCTAGTGGTCCAAAGCCCCTTGCATACATATCAACTGTGCTTCATGTTCAGTCTAATAGATTAAGAATGCTTTTTAAAAGAGGAGTCCATTAAAGACATGTCTGTGCCCAAATATGGATCTAGCCTTGAGATGTTCTGCTGCACGGAGTGGGCTTTAGAGACACCCTTTTCTGGCCTGCTCTGTAAGCTCATCATGGGTCCTGGAAAGAAAGCCAGCAATACCACTAGTGCTTTCTACAGTACAGCCCATCACTCTCTGCTTAGTGAGTTGTTAAAGGAGATAAAGAGTAGAGATGGACGGACATCCTGGGAGATAGGAACATGATATCTAGTGGAAGTCCTTTGTGAACCACCAGGACTGAAGTCTCTCTTGGGTAAAATGTGGGTACTGACTATTCTCATGAAGGAGGCAGATGGAGAGTGGGAAAAGATGGACCCATCTGCGTTCACATCCTGGCTCCACCATTTGCAGCCCTTATACCTTGGGCAAGTTATTCAACTTTTTCAGTCTTCATTTCCTCATCCTTGAAAGGAAGAAAATTTACCTTGTAAAGATAGTAAGATTAATGACAGTATTAACAGAGCACCAAATTCTGTATAGGCACTTGATAAGTGCTAGCAACTGTTATTATCTACTCCATTGAACGTGTGTTAGAAACTGTGTGCATTTCAAATAGCATCATGTACTCTTTTTGAGCATTGAACTTTGGATAATGGATATTTCTTTAATGTGTATTCTTCCTGTTTGCTTTTGAGAGAGAAATGCATGCAAAAATGAATCTCAGAGCAATTCTCTTGCCTCTTTATTATTTGGAGTTTAGATTAGCAATTTTTTTTAGAAGTTTAAATCTATTTTGTGCCAGGCAGTGAACCATATGCTGGGAATAGAAGGATGACTTGGGACCTCTGTCTGCCAAGCACTGTTAAATTCTGGTGGGAGAGGAGACAGCATCAGAAACAGAACATTTCCATGTGATTCAATCAGTGCTATGTGCAGGGCATGGCAGAAAATGTTAATTGCCTATCCAGTAACTGTTTCCGCTTATCACTTAACAGAACCCTGAGTTTGTTCAGCTGGCAGGGTGTCCAGCTAAATTCTTACCTCTTTAGTTTCCTTTTGTGCTAGGTGAGGCTGAGTGACAGAGCTCTGACCAGCGAGATGCACGCTGAGGTCTGATAGGGATTCCGATAGAGCCGCTGTCCTGATAAATGCACATTATCACGGGGGCACTGACCTTCCCTATTTTTCATACCTTGAGCACAATGCAGCAGCCAACTTATGGCCATGAAGGAGACATGCATGGGTGAAAAGGTAACAGAATTCCAGAGATTCCAATGCTGATGTCATTGAGTTCCTAAATGGATGCCAGACATCATCTAGATCCAAATATCTTGTTGTCTGAGAAAAATACTACTTGCAATCAGAAATATTTAAATAATACAGCCCTGATGGGCATGAAAGAAGAGATATCGTATTGTTTCCATAATTCTAAGTTAATGAGTGGAAGCATTATTAGTTCAGGCAAAAAATCCACATTTCGTTGGATGGAAAGAGTGCTTGGCCAAAAGCCACTCACTTGTCATTGAGGAAATTCTCCCCCATAACCTGAGTTCAGAACACCATTTAGACTGCAATAGAAAGGTAGAAAAAATATGGGCCTGCCTTCTGAAAGGTTCCAGTCCAGTCAGAGAGATATTCTCCTAGAATCTTCCATGTGCTAAAGGCAGTGCACAAATTAGTTATGTTGTCAGATGAGTGGCCCTGTGTGCTGACGGACTTTGGTGGGAAACTTGTGGTTCCCCCTGTCTCAGATCATGCCAGGGCCATCATAGTCCACGTTTCAGATTAAACTCTTGCCACATTTTCCAGAAGCAGGGCCTTTGGCAACCCTGACTGTGGATAGATTCTCAGCTGTACAGCTGCCAAGACTAACAGACTGGTAGACAGCCTTTTTTTTTCTGCCCTCACAACTCTGAAAGAGATACCTGCTTTTTCCAATAATTCATTTTTTTTCTTTTTCTGTCTTGACCTTTTCTTTTTCAGGCCAAAGTCGAGAGTCTCACAGATGGCTTTGGAGAAAATAACTTCTTGTTCTCAAACATGCTGTTTGGAGCCACATTCCACTCCCTCCCTTCCTCTTGCACAGTTTCTGGCCTGCCTTGGCCTTGTCTCCCAGAAACCATGATGCTGCAGCCTCACTCTGCAAGCCACCATACCTTCCAGCAGTGCTGCTGGCAGCCTGGGCTGTTAACACTCACATTCTTCTCCTAAGTAGCTTGGCAAAAAGAAGACTTGGCCTCTCTGTTCTGAATTCTGGCTTTTAATTGCTGGGCTGAAGGGAGCATTCAGCTTTGCACCCACAGACCAGCAGACTTCAGGGAGCCCTTCCACCCCTTCCTCCCATGCCTACTTGTAATTACTGAGGTGTGGCTCAGGGTGCAAAACAAACAGCCACGAAGTGAGTTGGTTTGAATGGAGCTCCATTCGAGGAGAGGTGAAGCTGGACAAGGGTGCCCGTAGGCTATGAATTGGCATTGAGGGTTGGAAGGGAAGCTTTGTGGGAAGCATGAAAATGCTGTGTCTATGATCCAAAAATAAGGACAAGCATAGTTTGATTTTTCAGGTTCAGTTTTGGCAGATTAGAGCAGGTGAGGAGACCAGGGACTCTCAGCAATATGCTTAGGGAAAGATAATCCACATGTTGTTAAGAAATAAACTAACCATTGGGATAAAAGGCATATATCATCCAACATTCAGAAGAGACCTGGCATGTGTTACAACATGCTCTCATTTTTGAGTTTCCAAAGTAACAGAGATAAGTGGACACTTCCCCTGACTAAGGCTCATTCCCCACTCTGACCAAAACTTGCTTTAAAATTTGGGCAAGTCATATATCCTTTCGAGTTTTAGTTCCTTCATTGGTAATTTGGAGATAAATATACATGCTCTTCTCTAACAACCTCACACACAGGAATGATTAAAGCTCATGTGAATTGATGTCCTTAAAAACACTCTATCATCTGTACTTCTCATGATTTATATGCTTTTTGTTTTTAAAAAGTAAAGCACTAGCGTCTCTACACGGAAACCAACACCAAATAAGAAAAGTCAGTCATAAAACAAAAGCCAGAAAGTCAAAGCCCAGAGAGAGGCACACGTCAGTATCCTCCTTCCAAGTATTTGTGGGATGGGATGGAATGGGGGAAGAGCTGCCTAAAAACTGTTAGCCTGTGATGCGTTTTGATGACCTTTGTCTCTACAGTCTTTCCAGGAACCCACTCTCTGCTTTCAGAGCCCACAAAAGGAGACATGCTATTTTTATCTCCTCCATATCTTTCCCTTGGAAGAGAGACAGAATTCAGAGGTGACGGTGGAGACAACTGGACATCATAGAGTGGGAAGGGGTGTCTACTTGGAAAGCTGAGGCTCCATATCACTGGAACTTGATTTGCAGGCTTAAGAGGATAAGGGCACATGGCTCTAATGAGCATCAATATTCCCTCCAATTTCAGATACACGGGGATCTGCAATCCCCTCTCCTTGGATATCAAGCATCACCTAGAGGTGACTAGATAAAGATGGCCAACAAAATGTGAGCAGAAGTGATGCATATGACTTGTTGCCGCCATCATTAATAGGGACTCTCATGTTCCTTTTCCCACTGCCATGCCTACCTTGTGGACACACAAGGAAGTCACATGTATCAGATCATGCAGTAGAGGTGATCTGGGACTGCAGAATTACCATAAGTGGGATTGTTACCCTGGAGAAAATCCAGCACCACAGAGGATTTTTGTGTGATTGAGAAGAAACCTTTCTGGTGTTACAGAGATTTAACATAGCAGTATAACGCAGCCTACACTGAACAGTACAAGTTGTAAGGTGAAGAGGCTTTTGCTCTTCTTTAGTGACTTTCTTCACACTGTGCCCACTTCTAAGAAGCCAAACCACTGCAGAATTTTCCACTTCTTGTTTGTTTTTCCTCCATCCCAATCCCAGAGTAGCAGATGCGTGGAGGGCAGCAACTGTTGGAAATGAAGGGCAGAGAATGGCTGTTCTCTTGCCTTCAGATTTAGTCTCCTCTCAAAAGTAGTTTAAATACTGGTGGCCTCCCAGATGCAAGATACATATTCTCATGCACTTCTCCTGTTCTGCACATACTACCTACCCCATCCCCATTCCAAAGCTCCAACTCAGAGCAGTGAAAGGAGAGGAAGCAGCAAAGACAGGAGCCATGAAACCCCACCTCATAAGTCAAGAGGCCTTTGAATCCTTCAAGAGCAGCCTTGAAGGGTGCCACCCACACACCCAGCTCTTGCAGAACTGATGTAGCCACAAACACAGGGACATGTGCAAAGCTGTTTCCTGGCAAGGAATACCGACTGTGGTTTGGTCATTTTCATTTCCCAGGATATGAAAATAGTGTATCTCAAGTGACTTAGAAAGGGGTAGTGTGCCTGAAAGGTAGTTTAAATCATTCCTGTGTGTTGGTTACCATCATGTCTTCATTCTGAATTTTCCTCAAGTATACTTTGACCCTGAGGCTTTTAGAATCTGTATCACTATTTCAAATTGGACATCATTTTAGTTTTTATTTAATTGTATATGATTGTGGATGAATATAATTTTTCATAGGGTTCATTTAAAAACCTATTGCCATATTTTAAAAATAACGTAAAAATGTGATAAGTAAATTTTCAAACTGATTCAAAGATGTTACCATTTAAAAGTATGCCTAAATCCTAAAGTGATGCAAAATATATTATCAAAACATAACTTCTCAAAAAAGTTCTGGCTCTTTATAACTTTTTTTTGTTTTTAACTTCACAACGGGGCTAACGATAAGGAATGAAATGTTGGAGTACTCCAAGATATCTAAGCCATGGACTTTTAACAAATGACAATGTTGATTAAATCAGTCCTATATATACATATATATATGTATACAGTTAATAAAACATACTGAAATTGCTTTTGGGCTTGTATTCTTATTAATTTTGGAATACCTTATTTATCCAAGAGATGGGCAAAGTTTTTTTGTTTTATTTGAACTTAATTCATTTAATAAAATTTAAATTATTTTTTCCCTTTACTCACAGAATTGCATTTCTTTATTTCTGGTACAAAGCCCTAGTTCCACATTTATATTCTAGAAAAAATTCTAACTAGAAATCAAAGGACAGGAAACATTCTGACGCAAATTGAGACTAATTAAGATTTCTTTAAGTATTAATAACCTAATCTTGATTGTGGTTATCAATAAAACCCCTGCTGATGTTAAAAGGATTCTTATTTATGTTGAATAGGGAAACAAAATGAATATCTCTGTATAGAGTCCTAATTTATTCAGATATCATGGTGGAAACCTAATCCTCCACTCTGTAGGATAAACTCAACAACTACCTTACTGTCTTACAATTGTAATACCAATATTAAGTTAAACCATAGATTTAGGCCAAATCCTGTTCAGTGCTGTGTTCCAACAGCCTTCATGGCTTTGATTGGAAATGTTGAGTGCCTCTTCCTCTTAGATCCTTTTACACAGACAGCTATTCATGAAACTGTTCCTAACACCAGTTTACTTTTGTGTCATAGAATGAAATACTTGTTTGAAAAGGTTATTAGTAATAAGCTGCCAAAGTGTCTTTGAATGTTTGAATAATAATCTTAAGGAACATTCTTAATTAAGAGCAGTCCATGCTAGAATTTCATAGAATAAAAAAGAAAAAAAGACTTCACTGACCTAATCTGTTGGTCATAATTATTTAAAGTAAGTGTATCAATTAAAATAGGCTAAGTTATACTTGGTTACAAACAGCTCTAAAATTTTAGAGGTATGAAACAGTTGCTCACATTTCGTGTTCACTGATCACACTTTCTTAAAGCTTTTACTCCAAAGTGATATATATCACTTATGCTCACATTTCATTGACCAGATATATTGACATGGCCACACCTAACATCAAGGGGCAGGGAGCTATAATCATACCAAATACTCAGAAGGAGAATTAAAATACTTGGTGAACAGCATGAATGACTACATCAATGAGCTTCAATTAACATTAATCCACTTAAACCCAGTAAATACTGTAGTGTATTTTCAATAGGAGATTATTCATCAAGTTCTTGTGTCTCACAGAGACTGGATTTAGACTTGTATTTCTAGTGAAGTGACTTCCTTATATGAATGAACATAAGCTTAGTTATAGCAGTATAGTTTAAAGGAGCATTTGTGAGTAACCAGATTGAGTTCCACACTTTTGGAGCAGTATACTGGGAGAGGACCTGAGAATAAGCAAGTATAAAAACACAACTCTTGTTAGTAAAAAAGATGACAGGACTTCAAGTTAGAAGACCAGTTTTGCATTCTAACTTTGCAATTTATTGGATAACATGTCCATTTTTACCCTCTAGGACCATTAGTTTTCTTACTTGGAATATAAGGAATCAAATGAAATGTTAGGTGTGAAATTACATTGTGAATCATAAGCACTATGTAACTATAACATAAAGGAACACTAGGTTATGTCTCTGAACTGTGCCTATATTTTAATGAATCCATGACTCTGTGTCAGAAAATAGATCTGACATTTGGCATAGCACCAACTCATTTTATTTTCTACAAGTCAGCAATTTTAATTTTCAATTTACAGAATATAATAATCATAAAGATTATACATTATATTCATACCATGAAGCCCAAACTCCATATCGATTACCATCACTAAATAGTGAAAAAAGCCTTAAGAGACCAGATGAATAATACACGCAGTAGCAGCATCGACTGGCATTAGGGGAGCTTGAGTATATTTAAGCAGAAAATTAAGACTCATTGGAGTAAGGCAAAAATGAAAAAAGGTAAGAGCAATATGTATGTTGCTAATCTTTACACCTGATATATAAAATTACATGCCTACACTTTATATGAAATTTCACTTCTTTATTATATCACTATATTTTGATCATTTAGAGGCTCTTTGCTCATTTATTAAATGCATTTTTTGTGAGTTAACTAATTGCAAATCTAAGTTCTGGATGTGCCTTGGTAAGATTTCAAGCTTCAGGCCATCCTTCCTACCTCTCCTCCTTCCCTCATTCTCTCCCTCCCTCTGTTCCTTCTCTATTTATTAGCTATAGCTGCTATATGTCAGGTATAGAACCAGGTATTGGGGATGTCAAGGTGCTTAGAATATTCTCCCTTCCTTAGAAGTTTGCAGAAACTAGTGAGGTAGGTAACAATCAGAGCAGTGAGATGGAAGCTATAAAACATGGGTGGCTAGGATTCTATAGGAGCAAGAAAAAAGAAACATCTACCTATACTTAGGTAGGACAGGAAAGTATTCAGAGAAGATGACATCTGAGTTGAGTTCACCTGGTATGGAAAATGCTGAAAAAGTTCTAGGTAGTAGAAACAATTCTTGTTCAAAAGTGCAAAGATGAGAAATGGCATACTGCTATTTGAACATCATGTCATTTAAAGCACTTGAAATACAGGATGTTAAGGGAGAGATGGGTTTACAAAGATAGGAGAGACTAACCATAGTGGTCTTTTTAAGCCACAGGCAAGGAATTTGGGCTGTATTCTAAGGTAGCTATCTTAGTTTGTCAAGCCTGCTACATCAAATACCACAAACTGGTGGGCTCAAATAACAGGAATTCATTGTCTCATGGTTGTGGAAGACAGGATCCCAAACCAAGATCTCAACAGACCATTCCCTCTCACAGAGTCCGCAGCATTCTTTTGCCACTTGCTGCCATCAATGGGGTTTCTAGGCCTGCATCTCTGCCTCTTTCACATGGTGATCTGCCTCCTTCTGTCTCCTCCTCTGGATTCTACTGACTGACTGCATCTGAATTTCCTCTGCTTATAAGTACTTCAACCATATTGGATTAACACCCACTCTGATTAAATTCAGCCTCATCCATAAGAATCTTTGAAGGTCTTATTGACAAATGAGTTCAGACCCACAAGGCTGGGGATTAGAACTTAAGCATGTCTTTGTAGGGGACATAATTCAATCTACAACAGGGTGTTTAAATAACCTGATAAAAAAGGCTATTTTTCAATCAGTTATTTACTAAATTACTGTTATTTGCTAAATGTTCACATAACCCACAAATAAAACATATTCTTTAATCTCATATTTATAAAGTTGTGAATTACTATAGTAATCTATGTATTGGTATCTAAAATTCACTCCCCACTTTGACTCAACTACATGATCAAGGTTGCCTTCAAGGCATTTCATTAAAAAAAACAGTTTCTTATTAGTGAAGTTAGTCCACACTCCCAGTATTTTAGCACCAGAGCATTTGAGCACTATTCATTTTTTCGAATTATGTTTGACTTTCTTCTACTCATTGCAAACATAAGGAGACAGGGAATATCCTTGTGATTTTTTCATTGTGCAACTCAATGCTGAAAGCTTTCAAAATGAATAGAGCAGGTATGAAATTTCTTTCCTTTTCCTATTTTAGCATTGCCAACAACCCCAAGAGCTGAACATGCTAATTTTCAATAGTCAAAGAGCCAAAAGTAAAAGCTCTATGGCCTTAACATTTCAGCATAAGTCCTATTGTTGCATGCTATGATGAAAAAAAAAAAAAGACCCTTGGAAAATAGCATGCTTAAACTAATAACCATGATCTATAATGCATTAGCAAGCTGGAAACATTTGGTCATTTTAGCTAAATACTTTAAAAGAAAACTCAGTATGACATGCTCTTTTTCTGTAACTATAATATTTATGCAGACTTTTTAGACTAGAATTGCTTATGGTATATTTAAATGTAATATTTAATTTAATATTGTCACACTTTAGTTATGCAACCATAAACTTGATCAACTATATAAATGTACTCTACTCTCTCATTAAAAAATTATGACCAATAAGATATGTTGTGCCTTCTAGGTAAAATACCCAATGATTGCCTTTGGATTCTGATGTCTCTGGGACATTACACCAGGTTCTGTGGAAGAGTAAATAAAAAGGAAAACATGAAAAAGTTCATTAAATTTGGTTGGTAGAGAGAGTATACTTGAGAGTAAAGTTTTAGTTGAGTATTGGCAGGAGCCAGATCATAACATTGTAAGATGATGAGTAAAAGATTAACCTAATTGTCTCTTATCTCTGTAAATACTTGCTTTAGTTCCTTCTTACCCAGGTAATCTTAAAATTTGCCCTCTACTGGCTACAGCTGAAAAGCAAAGTGGTTAATTTTTAGCATTTGAAATTGTAAGGGCTTGGAGATTTTGGTTTACATAAATGGTTTGGAAAACTATGTGGCTAATCAGACCACTCACCCACCTCAAATGCCCACCTTCCACTTCCCCAGTCTCTCATCAGTATGTGCACATCTATGAAGAAAGGAGATAAAGACTCTCTAGAATAAGGGGGAAACACTTCTGAGGTGAGCTGTTTTTCCCCTTGGAGATATTTGATGGATCCTAGGAATTTTCCTTCTAGGGAATTTAGCTAATTCTGGGCATGGGCTGGGGATTGGGTTTGCTTTAGGCATTGAGCCACTTCCTATGGTGGACACAAACAGGGTATTGTAGGAGGCTAGAAAGACAAATTGAAAACCTTAAGGGCTTCAAATGCATGGCTAATTTACCCAATGAAATATTGACTCAATTATGGATGTCCAAAGCAGCACAGGAGACTGGGAAGGAAGTACAATTGCTTCAAAAACACAAAGTGAAATCTACAGTCCTGCAGTGCTTCAAAAATAAACAAATGCTAGGAGGAATATTGCTTAGGCTCTCTGGTAATCTCAAAATCAAGATATTTTCCAGATTTTGAGATGCCTGTAGTCAGAGGATGAAGAGCAGCCTTGGAAACTCATGAACGACAGACAAGAAACCTGCAGTTTTTCAGAGCTGAGGAGAAAGTGACTGATTACGCTCTCAACCAAAACTTGTGTGTGGGGGGGCACTCCTGAAAAAGAGGGCTGAAACAGAGGTAAGACTGAGCCTTTATGCAAAAGTCAGTTCTAACCAATTCAATTCATGACTGAATAGAATAGGATTAGCTTCTTTTCTGAGCTGTATTACAGTGGAAAGGGGCTCCCTTGCTGATGAAAGATATCATTCAGATCCTCTTTATTCTTTTATTTAAAGTCTGACATACAATAAAATATTACTATACATGTGTGTATATATATATGTATATATATGCATATATATATATATATAATGAAGGAAATAAAGAGGAAAAAGTTAGAAAATAGTTGCAGACCAACAGATGATCCAGATATAATTATCAAAGTATTTGAAACAAATATGATTAACATATTAAATAAATCAGAGAAGATGGAAAGAATAGATGAAGATATGGAAAATTTCTTCAGATAACTATTTTCCGTAAAACAAAGGAGCCAATGGACAATCTAGAATTGAGAAATACATCTAAAATTAAGAATTTAATGTATGAGCTTAAGCACAGTTTAGGAAAGCAGTATACAAGGCTAGGGAATTGAAAGACAAGTTAGTAAAAAAAAAAACATAAATTTAGCATACAGAAAAAAAATAGAAAATTGTGAGATGTACAAGAGATGTGCCAAAGGTCTAAATTGCATACAGTATGAGTCAAAGAAGAAGAAGTGACAAAATTAGTGGAATCAATATTTAAATTTCCAAAAAGTGATGAAAGATGTAAACAAAGAAATTCAAGAAGCTCAGGAACCCCAGGTTGAAGGTATATAAAGGAAACCATACCTAGGTACATCACAGAATCTTATGAAAACCAATACAAAAGGGAAATAAGCTTAAAATCAGTACCTTAAGAATAAAATATCCAACACCAATATTTAGCTTCTAAGCAGAAATGATGGAACCTAGAAAACAATAAAACGACATCTAGAAGATGCTGAAAGAAAAAGAACTTTAGCCTATAAATTTTTATGCAAAAATTATCTTTCAAAAATTGAGATAAAGATAGTTTTAGTTAAAGAAAAAAATAAAAATATTTTTCACTACCAGGCTTATCTTTTCAAAACTAAATGGACTTCCTTGAGGTAGAAAAAATAGTTCTAGATCAAAACACATAGAAATGCAGAAATAAATTATGAACCTTAGAGGGGTAAATATGCATGTAAATATAAATGATTTTCATATGTATAAAACAGTAGCTGTAATGTCTTACAGAATACACACAGATATATGCACATACATACATATATCTTCATATTACATGGAGGGGAAAGGGTTAAAAGACTTTAAAGATTCTAACTTCACAGTAGTATCAAGGAAGTTGCCAAAAGATAATTTTATTAGTTTATAATAAGAAAACTATGCATATTGTATTCATTTCGGTAATGAGTAAAAGAAAACTAAATGAATGTTTAACTAAAAATATAAAAATGGAAGGAAAAAGAGATTAATTAATGCAAAATAGGCAAAGGAAGGATAAATAGAAAAACACATGGTTCAAATAAAAAATGTATAAGATAGTGAGAGTAAGATAGTAAATATAAATCAACCAACTTACAAATTACATTTCATGTAAATAGACTTAACAATTCAATTAACATGATAAGACTGAATAAAAACATAAAATTCAACTATGTTATCTACAAGAAATATGTTCTAAATAGAAAAATATTGAAAACAAGAATGAGATTATAAGCAAAATGATATAAAACACATCCTTTGAATACTCACTGAAAGAAAGCTTGTACAACTATACTAACACCAGGCAAAGCATACTTTAAGGCAAGAAGCATTACTGGAAATAAAGATTAGTGTTTCATAATGATAAAGTGCTCAATCAACTAGGATAATATTATAATCTTAAATTTGTATACATACACTAGTAGCCTTAAATTACATAAAGCAAAATTGAACATAATTAAAAGGAGACAGACAAATATGATTACAATATGAGAATTTTTTAGTGTATTTCTCTCAATAACTAATAGAACAAGGAAAAACAATCAGAAAGTATATAGAAAATATTAATCATATAATTATCAAACTATCAAACTGTACCTAAATGATATATTGTACACCATGCTCAACAAGTACAGAATTAATTTTCTTTATGAGTGTGTATGGAATAGTTTTCAAAATCAACCATGTAATGGTCCATAAAGTCTCAGTTAACTTCAGAAAAAGAGGACCGTGTATAAATTTCTCTGCAAAAAACTAAAAGCTTTCCCATATATTTTCTGACAATGAAATTGAATTAGAAATTAATAAAATTGGTAACTAGAAAATATTTGGAAATTAAGTAAACACATATGTAAATAAACCATGTGTTAAAGAAGAAGTAACTAAGAAAGTTAGAAACCATTTTACTGAAAATATTGACCTGAACTACAGTGAAAATGTAGCATCAAATATTGTATTGCTGTAGTTAAGGCATTGCAGAGAGAAATTGCTGCAGTACAATTTTTGTCAAGTTTCCATTAAAATCCAGATGGTTTCTAATTTCTAGATTAATTTCATTGTGGTCAGAGGATATGCTGTGCATATTTGGAAAAGAAGATAGACTAAAATCAATTATTTAAACTTACAACTCAAGAAATTAGAAAACCATAAGCTCATCAAAAGTAAGGAAAGCATGAGGAAAGAATAATTAAGGTAAGGACCAAAATCCAAAATAAAAAGAATAAAACAGAGAAAAATCAACAAATTTTAAGGCTGGTACTTTGCTAAAATTACTAAAATTCATGAATTTCTACAAGGTTGAGCAAGAAAAAAAGACAGAATCCACAAAGAAATGAAAATGTTTGTGCAGATCATATATATATCAAACGTGATATTATGAACACTTTCTCCAATCCACTCAATGATTTGATAAAAAGGATTGACAACAAACAAACCCAACAACTTATCAATTTTTCCATAAGAAGAAATAGAAATGCAGTCAAATATATATATATATATATATATATTTTATTAACGGAAAAAAAAGAAATTAACACAACATTTAGAAATCATACCATTCTACATATGCAATCAGTAATTCTTAACATCATCACATAGATGCATGATCATCGTTTCTTAGTACATTTGCATCGGTTTAGAGGAACTAGCAGCACAACAGAAAAAGATATAGAATGTTAATATAGAGAAAAGAAATAAAAGTAGTAAAATAGTAAAAAAAAAAAACAAAAAAAACAAAAAAACCCTATAGCTCAGATGCAGCTTCATTCAGTGTTTTAACATGATTAGTTTACAATTAGGTATTATTGTGCTGTCCATTTTTGAGTTTTTGTATCTAGTCCTGTTGCAGAGTCCAGCAGGAGTTAGAAACAGGGTAAGATAATGGGTAATTGGAGCTGAAGGGATACAAATATATATATTTTTAAAATTAGATTCTTAATTAAAACTTTCTCATAATCAAACTCTTAGGCTCAGATATTTTCACTGGTGATTTTTTCAAACATTTAAGAAACACATAACAGCAATAGTTCAAAAATTCTTCCAGAGAAAAGAAAAAGAGGGAAGACTTTCTAAGTTCTTTTTAAGAACCATAAACTGGATTATAAAATTTGACAGACATAATATGAAAGAAAAATGTAAACCAAGTTTAAATTAAACCTAGTGCAAATTCTTAAGAAAATATTAACAAAATGAACCCAGCAATTTATAAAAATGATGATACATCACCACCAAGAAGAGTTTGATTTTGGCATTAAAAATAGTGGTTTAATATTAGTAAAATCAATGTAACTCAGCCCATGAACGGACTATAGAAATCAACAAGAATTTACAAAAGCAGATTTAGCAACATCATTGAAATGAAGATTAATATGTGTGATTTTTTCTTAATATGTGTGATTTTATAAATATTTTTAGATACCGTAAGCAATAGAAAATGTAATTTCAACATTATAATTTACAACAGCATCAAAAATCACATACTTTGGTACTAATGTAATGAAGACATACAAAAACCTCTGCAGTACTTCAGTAAAAATTTCTGTAGTAAAACTGCAAACATTGGGAGAAATTAAAGCAGATCTAAACATGTAGAGAGATATTTCGTGTTCATTGATGGACAACTCAATATTGTTAAGATATTAATTCTTTATAAATTAATCTATAGATTCAGTATAATCCTAATAAAAAAATACAACTTTTTTTTTGTTAAATGCAAATTGTAAATGCAAAGGGCCAAGAATATTCAAGACAATCTTGGGGAAGAAGAACATAATGGGAGGACTTATTTTACAAGATATGAAAGCTTATGAAGTTATAAAACCAAGCCTGTGTGTCACTGGTGGTAGGATAGACACCTACGACTATTGAAACATACTAGCTCCAGTATCAGTTTCACACGTATATACTCACCTGATTTATGATAAAAGTAGCAATCATGGTAGTGAAGAAAGTACATTCTTTCCAAAAAATGATGCTGAGTCAATTGGCTATCCATATAAAAAAAAGTACTTGATCCCGTCCTTAATTTTCCAGGGCTGCTATAATAAATATCATGGATTACTTTGCTTAAACAACAGAAATATATTGTCTCACAGTTTTAGAGGCTATAGGTTCAACATCAAAATACAGGCAGGCCAGGCATTTTTCCAATGTCTGCAATGTTCTGATGCTGGTTTAATTGCATCAATCTGTCTCTTCCTCTGGATTCTCCTTCCACATCCAACATTCCTTCACTTAAGGACATGTCATACTGTATTATGGACCACCCTGATTCAGTTTGACCTCATCTTTATAGAATTTTTTTTTTAATTTTTAAAATAAGAGATGCTGTGGGTTTACAGAACAACCATACATAAAATACAGAACTCCTATATACCACCTGTGCTGGTTTGAAAGGAAGTATGCCCCCTAAGAAAAGCCATGTTTTAATATAAATCCCATTTCATAAAGGTAGAATAATCTCTATTCAATACTGTATGTTTGAAACTGTGATTGTATCATCTCCCTGGTTGATGTGATTTAGTCAAGAATGGTTGTTAAACTGGATTAGGGGATGACATGTCTCCACCCATTTGAGTGGGTCTTGATTGGTTTACTGGAGTCCTATAAAAGAGGAAACATTTTGGAGAAAGTGACTCAGAGCAGAACGACATAGCCGTGAGATGCAGAGAGTCCACGAGCCAGCAACCTTTGGAGATGAAGAAGGAATACGCCTCCCGGGGAGCTTCATGAAACAGGAAGCCAGGAGAGTAAACTAGCAGATGACGCGGTATTCACCATGTGCCCTTCCAGCTGAGAGAGAAGCCCTGACTGTGTTCGCCATGTGCCTTCTCATTTGAGAGAAACCCTGAACTTCATCGGCCTTCTTGAACCAAGGTATCTTTCCCTGGATGGATGTCTTAGATTGGACATTTCTATAGACTTATTTTAATTGGGACATTTTCTCGGCCTTAGAACTATAAACTAGCAACTCATTAAATTCCCCTTGTTAAAAGCCGTTCCATTTCTGGTATATTGCATTCTGGCAGCTAGCAAACTAGAACACCACCTACTACCAACACCTTGAATTGATGTGGACAATTTATTATAATTGATGATAGAAATTTTGTAATTGTACTTTTTTTTAACAATAGTTACCTTGTTACAATTTATGAAAGATTATTAAAATCCTACTATTAAATATTGTCCAAAATTTACATTAAGTGTATTTTCCCCATATACCACCTTATACTTAACATCTTGTATTTGAGGTATACATTTATTGTCACTCATGAAAGAACAATTTTGTAGTCAGTAGTCTACAATAGGATTCACTGAATTGTCTAGTCCTTTATTTTATGTTTTAATTTTCATTCTGGTAGTATATATGACCCAAGGTTTCCACTTTGAACCATATTCATCTATATAATTCAGTTTTGTTAATTACACTCACAATAATGTGCTACCATCACCACCATCCATTTCCAAATATTTATAATCAACCTAAGTAGAAATTCTGTATGAATTAAGCATCAACTCAACTTTCTGTAACTCTAGTCAACTTCCTGATAACTATATTCTAGATTCTAACTCTATGACTTTGCTTATGATAATCAGCACATATGAGTGAGATCATAAGATATTTGTTCTTTTGTGTCTGACTTATTTCACTCAACATAATTCCTGAAGGTTTACCTATGTTGTCATATGCATCAAGACTTCATTCCTTTTTAATACTGAATAATATTCCATTGATGTATATGCCAAATATTGCTTATCCATTCATTAATTGACAGACACTTGAGTTGTTTCCATTTTTTGGCAATTAGGTATTCATGCCACTTATCCTGCTTTCAATTCTTCTGGGTGTATACCTAGTGGTAGGATTGCCAGGTCATGTGGTAATCTATACTTAACTTCCTTAGGAACTGCCAAACTGTCGACCACGCTGCACTATTTTACGTTCCCACCAGTAATGAATGAGTGTTCCTACACCCTCACGTCCTCTCCAACACTTTAATTTTCTTTTTTTTTTCCTTAATAGTAGTCATTCTAGTGGGTGTGAAATGGTATCACATTGTGGTTTTACCTAGTATTCACCTAATAGTTAGTGATATTGAGTATCTTTTCGTGTACCTTTTAGCCATTTGTATAACCTTTTGGGAAAGATGTCTAGTCAAGTCTTTTACCCAGTTTTAAATTGGGCTGTTTGTCTTTTGATTGCTGAGTTGTAATATTTCTTTATATATTCTGGATATTAACCCTTATTGGATATATGGCTTCAAAATATTTTCTGGCTTCAAAATATTTTCTCCCATTGTGTAAGTTGTCTTTTCCTTTTTGTGACATAGTCTTTTGATGCACAAAGGTTTTTAATTGTGAGGAGGTTCCATTTATCATTTTTTTCTTTTGCTGCTTGTGCTTTGGTTGTAAACTCTGAGAAGACATTGCCTAACACAAAATCCTGAAGATGCTTCTCTACATTTTCTTCTAGAGAAGTGTTATAGTCTTGGTTCTTATATTTTGGTATTTATCCACTTTGAGTCAATATTTTGCATATGGTGTGAGATATATGCCCTTTTCATTCTGTTGTATATGGATATCAGGTTCTCCCAGTAGCATTTGTTGAAGAGACTATTCTTTTCCAATTAAGTGGATTTGGCAGCCTTGTCAAAATCAATTGGTCATAAATGTGAGGATCTATTTCTGAAGTTTCAATTCTATTCCATTGATCAATATATCTATCCTTGTGCCAATACCAGGCTGTTTTGACAAGTATAGCTTTGTAATATGCTTTAAAGTTAGGAATTGTGAGTCTTCCAACTTTGTTTTTCTTTTTTAAAGATATTTTGAGCTATTCAGTGCTCTTTATCCTTCCCAATAAATTTGATAACTGGCTTTTCCACTTCTGTAAAGTAGGCTGTTGGAATTTTGTTTGGAATTGCATTAAATCTGTAAATAATTTCCCATAGAATTGACATCTTAACTATATTTAATTTTCCAATCCATGAGCATGGAAGGTCTTTTCATTTATTTAGGTCTTTTAAAATTTCTTTTAGCAATATCTTGTAGTATTCTGTGTTCAAGTTCTTTACATCTTTGGTTAAATTTATTCCTAGATATTTGATTTTTCAGTTGCTTTTGTGAATGGAATTTTTACGTTGATTTACTCCTCAGATTCCTCATTACTAATATATAAAAACACTACTGATTTCACATGCTGATCTTGTACCCCACCATTTTGCTGAATAAGTTTATTAGTTTTGGTAGCTTTTTTGTAGATTTTTGGGGACTTTCTATGTATAGGATTATCTCATCTGTAAATAGTGAAAGTTTATTTCTTCCTTTCCAATTTTGATGCCTTTTACTTACTTTTGTTGCCTAACTGCTCGAGTTAGAACTTCCAGCACAATATTGAATAATAGTGGTAACAGCAGGCATCTTTGTCTTGTTCCCAATCTTAGAGGGAAGCTTAAGTCTCTCACTGTTGTGTACAATGTTTACTGTGGGTTTTTCATATGTCCCCTTTATCATGTTGAAGAATTTTCCTTATATTCCTATTTCTAAGTGTTTTATCAAGAAAAGATGCGGGATTTTGTAAAATGCCCTTTTCTGTACCAGTGGAGATTATCAAGTTTTTTTTCACTTCATTTTGTTAATATGTTATATTACATTGATTTTCTCATGTTGAGCTACCGTTACATACCTGGGATAAAGCTCACTTGATCATGGTGTATAATTCTTTTAACTTGCTATTGGATTCAATTTGTAATTTCTTTTTGTTGTTGTTGTTGTTGTTGTTGTTTTTTACATGGGCAGGCATCAGGAATCGAACCCGGTCCTCGGGCATGGCAGGTAAGCACTCTTACCTGCTGAGGCACCGTGGCCTGCCCTATTTTGTTTTTTAACATGGGCAGACATCAAGAAACAAAGCTGGGTCTCTGGCCTGACAGGAGAGAACTCTGCCACTGAGCCACCGTTGCCCAATTTGTAGGTATTTTGTTGGGGTTTTTTACATATATAGTCATAAGAGAAATTGGTTTGTGAATTCCTTTTTTGCAGTATCTTTATCTGGCTTTGGTATTAGGGTATGTGCAACACTCCTCAGCAGTTTGTGTTCCACTCTGGATCTCTATGGATTTGGGTCCCTGTGCCTGGACGTACATGGGGTTCTAACTCACTGCTCTGAGTGGTTTTATACGCTGTATTCTTGGAGGGAGGCATGAGGGATCCAGGATGCTGCCTTTGGGCAACTCCCAGGCTGCACAGGATCAACTTTTTTATTCTTTTTAAAGATATTTTGGGCTATTCAGTGTCCCTTACTCTTCCAAATAAATTTGGTAATTGGCTTTGATAAAGTGAGGGGTAGGGAAGTGGGCCAGCAAGTCTGGGATGGAAGTCGTACTTGATATTTTCTTTTTCTTTCATTCAGCATTTGTGGTGTTCTTCTCCAGTCTCAAATATCCTCCAGATTTCTAAGCAAGTATGATTTGTCTTTTTATTCATTGAATCTTTGGGGAGGTTTTGTTAGGGATGTCTTATATTGCCATGTTGATGACATAAATCCCTCAATGGGATCTTTGATATCCCATTTACAAATGAGTTCAATCCAAGGATTGGGGGTTAGGACTGGAACACGCTTTTGTGGAGGACATGATTCAATCTATACCTTACCCTGCATAGACAACAATCAAATTCAAATGGATTATATATCTAAATGTGAAGACAAAACAAGGGTAAATGAAAGAAAGTTAGGTGATCATCTTTAAGACCTTAAAGTAGACAAGGATTTTTTTAAACACAAAAACAAATGATAATTTAATTATATCAAAATAATGATTGAAAAATGAAAAAAGCAAGCCACAGTATGGGAGAAAATATTTGTAGTATATTTCTAGACAACTTGTGTCTAGAATACATTAAGAACTTCTACAAATCAATTTAAAAAGGCAGACAGTCCAATAGAAAATAAGCAAATGAGCAGAAATTTTATAAAAGAAGATATTCCAATGGTTAATACATTTATGAAAAGTGGTTAACATCATTAGTCATCAGGGAAGTGCAATTTAAAAACTACCATGTGACGATATCACATATCCATTAAAACGGCTAAAATAAAAAGGGTGGAGAATCCT
This sequence comes from Tamandua tetradactyla, assembly GCF_023851605.1. Lineage (NCBI taxonomy): Eukaryota > Metazoa > Chordata > Mammalia > Pilosa > Myrmecophagidae > Tamandua > Tamandua tetradactyla. Next base: position 48,801,848 of record NC_135336.1, read on the forward strand.
GAGTGCTAATGAGGAATTGTTGATGCAAGGCACTGTCCATGGAAGTTTAAATTGGTACAACCCCACTGGAAATCCGTTTGGCAATATCTACTAAGCAATTTCAATCCTAGGTATATAACTAATAGTAATATGTATACAACATTATCAGAAGACATGTACTAGATATTCTTGGTAGCATTATTCATAATAGTAAAAAACTGAAAGCCACTCAAATGCCAATCAAAAGTAGAAGGGCTTAAAAAGTTGTGATATAGTCACAGAAGTAATACTGACTATCATCCTTCTCCTGACAAGACTTCACCTCAGAACGCATCATTCAGAAATGTGCAGTGGCTTCCAGAGTATGTCTAATACTGTTGCAACACAAAATTCAGAAAGAAGCCAGAGACCCACTGGGGGGTAATTCCATGGAAAGCTTCATGACTTCCCTGGTGAGGATTTGGCTTGTGAGAGGAAATGTTGCTATCATTTGCCAATTTGTCTTTCATTCCTCCCACGTGGATCGCCAAGTATCTGAGCAAAATGTGGCCTGTGTCAGCTGGGGACTTGGGTAATATATCCTCTAGGATGTGCAGACATAGAATGATTTAAAAGTGATCAGTCCCTGTAGCCACTTTAATAGTGTTTTGACACTAAAAAAAAGCCTTCAGTTTTAAAGAACATTAGTCATATTGTCTCTTTTATATTCTTAAACCATAATTTTTACAGTTTCTGGCCTGGAATGGGAATGTCACTACTGGGCATCAGCAATCATGGCTTAGCTATATTTGCAAAGTTGAGAGAAAACAGTCTGGTGGCCAAATGAGTTGCCTGAGTCTGTAAGAGTTGGAATGAGCCCCGATACAGTCAGGGTTCGGCTCCTGCTACTTACCACTGCTCCTGGCAGCACCGATTGTTGTGGCTGCACAGGGACCCTTTGGGACTCTGGAGTAGGAGACATGATGAGAGAAAGGAGATACTTTAGAGTAGCCTCATGTGACCTACATATGTGTGCCTAGCCCCCGTGCCAGTAGGCACTTGGCCGGAGTACCACTTAATCCTTCCCATTTCTGTGTGGCGTCCCTTGGCCTACAACAGTGAAGGTGCACTCGGGACATTGGGCTATTTATCATGGTTTCAGAGCAGGCTCAGCTGTCTTCACATCCCACTTTATTATGTAATTCCCCCAGAAGCAGGCAGACAGTTTCTCCAAATGAAGGGGAACAGCTTAGAGAACAGAGGAGAAAGCAGTGCCTTCCCCAGGTAGAACATTATTGGCTGAGAACCACAAGAGGTCAAAGAATTTTAGAGGTGAAGGAACTTAGATCCAATAATCTGAATCTTTTAGTTTACTTATGTAGGTGCAAAGCCTCAGACCAGTAAATGACTTATCCAAGGTCACAGAGATATTAGCAATGTCATTGCAATTGTCAAATTGAAAAATTTTTTTTTCAAAAATTGAGATTTCTTTTTGCTTTACCAACTACCTATTTGAAATTACACACATGCATACAACTTCAAATTTCAGTTAAGGAAATTATATTGTTCTAAAAATTTCCATTATGTACTCATACTACTGAAATTGTGTAATATTGAGCAAGCTTTTTTTTTTGCACTTATTTGTTAAGTCCAAAGATTGTTTCCTCTTGGCAACAGCAAATCCATCATTCTCTCATTTCCCCACCTTAAAAATTAAGGAATTTTCTTCTCTTTCCCTCTGTTTGCCTGGAGCATCCAAAATCGAAAACAAACAAGCTGTTAATCAGTGAAAAAAAGGAGGGAGAAAAATCTTCAGAAATTGTGTTTAGCCCCATCTGGCCTTAGAAAAACATGGCAATTGGTGATCAAGTAAATTCAGCAGGATGGCTGCTTTTCAAGGGAAACAGTATCTGGATATTTCTATGTCTAGACCACAGAGGAAAATGCTTCACTGGTAATTAACCCGTTGAAAGTAGAACAGGCCTACACAGCTCCTAGAAACAGAGAAGAGACAGAGAGATGCAGTCACTACGAATTTAGCCTACAGGTGGCATTGCTGGTGATACACTTAAAAAAGCTTATTTGATGCTGTCAATACAGATAACAAAAGCTAAGAGCAATTTAGAGGACTTCCTTGAGCTGAAACAAAAGTTTGCCACTTCCTTTAAGGGGAAGGCTGAGAAAACTAAGGACCTGATTGAGAGTTTACTCAGCAGACTAGTTAGCCCCAAAGAATGTCAAACTCCCAACCAAAGCAGGTCTGCTTTGCCAAGTCAGTGCTCTGATAGGTACAGAATGGGCACTTGATACATTGAATGAATACATCTTGCCTTTATCCTCTTGATTTTTCGGAACCCTCTGGACTTGCAGAAATGGTCCACCCCATCCCTACTAAGAATTAGTATTCTCCCACTATTTGAGATTTTAGATGAAGATTCTCTCTCTAGTTAGTATGTGCCATTCTAAGGACCTGCCTTGCCTCCCTTCCTACCCATTTGCTCATAATTGGGATAAATTGCAAGAAAACCCACCATATTGGATCTTGGGCTTAATAAGGGAAGGAATGAACTGTACCTCAAAGGAGCTACAAGATTTAGCCAACATGGAAGTGATGGAACAGGGAAAGAACTCATGAACTTGATGTAGTGGGCCAGGAAAAGGAGAGGTATTCTTTGGTGAACCCTCTCTTGGGACAGAGAATTTAACATCCTGGCAAGAACTCCAGGAGATGGTGAAAACGTATTACTAGGAAGGTTTCTAGAAGCATGAAAAAGTAAAATCCATCCTGACCATCAGGAGGTAGAAAGGCTGTGTTTATACAATCAGGGCAGGCAGGAATGTTTGGCACAAAAATGATCCCCTTGGCCTCCTCTTGATACCCCTTTGCCTAATTTTGTAAGTTAAATGGGACAAGTACAGTAACTTTGCCTGGAAAAGCATGGGGATCATGGACTCAGACAACTGATGAAGGTCTGGATCATGCCACAGATAAGTCATTGAGACTAGAAGAGGTATTAGCTGAGTGTGAGGGGATTTAGAATTGATAGTAGAGGAGGGAGACAATGAGTAGCAGTCGTGGCCCTGAGGTCAGCAGCAGTGATGAAAACTGTTGTTCATCTAGTAAATTTTTTCTTCTATGATTTCCCTAGGAAGAGAGCATCACTGGAATTCTGGAAGAGTTGCTCCAAGAATATATGTGAAGGAAAGATCAGAGAAGCTCAAGGAGTAGACTCTAGTGGACTTGGTGAAGTATCACAGAGACCTTCCTTCATGGAAGGACTTCTTGCCTCAGCTGCTGAAAAGTGTTTTCAGCAAACGACTTTCAGCTGTCAGCCCCTTTAAGTGAGTAATTTGCAGAGAACTACCTTGCTGAAAGTCACACCTCCACCTGGGGTGGTCCATATCCAAAGACTGCTTGATGTGAGTGTACAAAGGCCTGGTCCTCTGGGTGCAATAGGGGACAACTCTGAATGGCCTTCTAGCTCTAATGTTCTTTGTAAGCATCATTGACCTGTTGTTGGTCTGTATCACAGCTGACTTCTCTCCACTTCTGTTTTCTTCCTCTCTCTTTTATAGGTGTTAGTTCCAAGGGCAAACTTTAATAAATATCCTGAAACTTAAACTGCATTTCAGTGTCTGCTTCCTAGGGAATTCAGCTGGTGAAAGAGGAGGTGTTAAATTTTTATGCCCTTTAGACATTCAAATGGAGATTTCACATATGTAGTCGGATGTATGAGTATGTGATTGAGAAGAAACTTGTAGTCTGGAGATTTATATTTATGACTCATTGGCATATAAATAGCATTTAAAATCATGAGAATGAACATCGTCTCCCTAACGAGGAAGGAAGAAGTAGTCTCAGGACTGATCTCTGGAGAAAGTCAAACTGCAAATGCTGAATAGAGGGGAAGGATCTTGCAAAAGAGACTGTCAGATCAAAAGAAAATGAGGAATATGTTGTATCATGGAAATCAAGAAAAGAGAGTTTCCAATAAAAGTGGGTAATTGTGAGTAATGCTAAAAGGTAAATGAATATCAAATATAGTTTGCTAAGTGAAAGAAACCAGGCTCGAAAGGCTACATACCATTTGATTCCATTTATATGAAATTCTTGCCAAGGCAAAACTACAGGGATAGAAAACAGATTAGTGGTTGCCAGGGGCTGAATGAACATAAGGGTAGCTTCCATCGTGAATTTTAGGGTAGAGAGAATTATTCTCTATCTTAACAGTGTTGTGGTATATGCATTTCTGAAAAACTTTCTGAACTCTACGTGAAAACTGTACACATTGTTATGTATGTCAGTAGTCTGATAACTTTTATAGCTGTGTAGCATTCTGTTGTTTGGATATATCATAGTTTGTTTATCCATTTTCCAGTTGAATGACATTTGGGCTGTTTCAATTGTTGATTTTGTACAAAATTATTTGCATACAGGTTTTGGGTGAACATAAGGAAGAGATTGCTGTGTCATTTGGTAATTGTATATTTGACTTTATAACAAACTCCTAAACTGTTTTTAAAGTAGCTGAACTATTTTGCAACCCACCAATAAGGTATAAGATTTCCAACTGACCTGAATTCCTGCCAGCACTTGGCATTGTTATATTTTTAAACATTAGCCATTCTAACAGATGCATAATCGTATCTCATTGTGAGAGTTCAATTAGCATTTCCCAAATGACAGTAAGCGTAATCCTTCTTTTTTTTTTTTTTTTGCATGGGCAGGCACTAGGAATCGAACTTGGGTCTCCAGCATGACAGGCAAGAACTCTGCCTGCTGAGCCACAGTGACCCACCCTTATGTTTAGTCTTATGTGCTAAATATATCTTCCTTGATGACAGGTTTATTAAAATATTTTGCACATTTTTTATAGGGATGCTCATTTTCTTATTATTGAGTTTAGAGGGTTTTTAAATAAGCTAGATACAATTCTTTTGTCAGATATGTAATTTGCAAATGATTTCTCTCATTCTGTAGCTAGTCTTTTAATTCTTTGAACAGTATCTTTTGTTGAACAGAGGCTCTTAATTTTTATATACTTTCCCTGGTAATAAAATTCTGAGTTGACAATGTTTCTCTTCCACAGTTAAAGACGTCACTCCGATGTTTCTGGCTTGTGTACTTTCTGATGAGAAATCTGTTGAAATTTTTTTGCAGTACTGTATATGATGTTATTTCTTTTCCTCTGAATGCACTCAAAGTTTTCTCTGTCTTTGGTTTTCAGTCAAAATCATGCATGCCAATTTCTTTTTAAAAATCTTTATTGGTGTTCTCTGAGATTCTTGGATATGTAGTTTTGTTTTGAACTTCATTTTGAAATAATTTCAAACTTACAGGAAAGTTGGAATCACAATACAAAAATAATACATAGAACTCCAATATACCCTCTACCTATATACCCAGATTTACCAATTTTTAACATTTTCCCACATTTATTTTCTATCAACCATCCATCTATCTATCTATATCTATCTATCTGAGTCTTCTAGACCTTTGAGTGTAGGTTGCATACAAAATTCTTCTTGGCCATTTAATATTCCCATGTTTATTTCCTAAGAACAAGGATGCTCATAATTTTCATGTTTAAGAAATTTAACACTGATGTAAATCTATATTTCATTTTTTTCAGTTATTCCAATAATTTTCTTTTGGGCATTTTCTCCTCCATTAGATCCAGTTGAGGATCATATATTGCATGTGATTGTCATTGTCTCTTTAGTCACTTTCTCTTTTTAAAATTGTGATAACATATACATAGCATAATATTTCCAGTCTCAAACACTTTCAAACGTACAATTCAATGGCAATAATCACATTCACAATGTTGTGCTACTATCAGCACCATCCATTACCAAAACATTTCCTACTTCCAAACAGAGAATCTGCACCCATTATGCATTAATTCCACACTTACCCTAGATCAGACCCCCACCCCTAGTAAATTGTACTCTAGAGTTGGTCTCTCTGAATTTGCATATTATAGCTATCTCATATAAATGGAGTCATACAGCATATGTCTTTTGTGTCTGGCTTATTTCACTCAATATGGTATCTTCAAAGTTCATCTATGTTGCAGCATGTATGAACACACACTTCATTCTTTCTTTTAATGGCTGGATAATTGTATTAGTTTGTTAAAGTTGCAAGAATGCAATATACCAGAAATAGAACAGCTTTTCTAAAGGGAACTTAATAAGTTACAAGTTTATGGCTCTAGTGGCAAGAAAATGTACAAACTAAGGCATTTATTGGCTGATATCTGCTGGTCGTTGTTCCTGATTCCATTGCTTCTAGCTTCTGACACCGGTGGTTTCCTCTCTAAGCATCTGTGGGCCTTCACTTAGCTCCTCTGGGATGCAACTCTGGGTTCTAACTTGCTGAGCATCTCATGGGAAGGCACATGGTGATGTTTGCTGGGCTCCAAGCATCTCCAAACATCCATGTCTCTGTCAGCTCTGAAGCAACTGTTCTCCAGGCATCTGCATTGGCTCTGAGCTTTCTCCAAAATGTTTCCTCTTTTAATGGACTCCAGTAAACTAGTCAAGATCCACATCTCCATCTAAGCAAAAGGTCACACCCACAATTGGGCATGTCATACCTCCCTGGAAATAATCTAATCAAAGATTTCCATCCTACAATATTGAATCAGGATTAAAAGAAACAGCTGCCCCCACAAGATTGGATTGGGATTAAATCATGGCTTTTCTGGGGTACATAATATTTTCAAGCCAGCACAATACTAGTCCATTGTATGTATATACCATGTTCTGTTTATCCATTCATATGCTGATGGACACTTGGGTTGCTTCCACATTTGGCTGTTCCAAATAATGCTTCTGTGAACCCTGACATTCAAATATGTGTTTGAGTCATTTTTTTCAATTCCTTCGGGTATATACCTAGAAGTAAAATTACTGGATCATATAATAATTCTATACTTAAATTATTGAAGAACTATGAAAATGTCATCTGCAGTGGCGGCACCATTTTACAGTCTCACCAATAAATTATGAGCATTCCTATTTCCGCCCATTCGCATTAGCACTTGTTTTCCTTTTTTTTTTTTTAAAAAAAATAATAGACTTTCTAGTGGAAGCAGGGTGGCATCTCATTTTGGTGTTTTGACTAGCATTTCCCCTATGGCTAATGGTTGAGCATCTTCTCTTGTGCGTTTTTGTGATATGATTTTCTTTTTTGGAAAAATGTCTACTCAAGTCATTTGCCCTTTAAAAAAAATGGGTTGTTTGGTTTTGGTTGTTGAGTTGTAAGAGTTCTTTATATATTTTTGATATTAAACCCTCATCAGTTAGTTTATATTTTCTTCTGAAGAGTGAAAAGGGAAAAAATTCCATACTTCTCCCCTCTCTCCCCCTCTTACTTCCATTTACCTTTGGTATATTGCTTTGCTACAATTAATGAAGACATGCTACTATCAACTATAGACCTTAGTTTGTGTTAATTGCATAAAATCAATTTTTTATTCCTAGATCTGTGGAACACATGAAAAGTTCTAAATGAGTATAGTTGAGATGCCAGAAAGAGAATAAAGAAAGAATGGACAAAGAAATATTTTAAGGGATTATGACTGAATTTTTTCCAAAATTATTCATAACCGCCCAACTACATATCCAAGGAGTGACATCACCAAGATGGCAGAGTGAGTTCCTCCAGGGTTCCATCTCCAGATGTTTTAAACAGCAAGCAAAATGAGGCAGAAACATCTTTCTTAGAGATCTAGAAAACAAGTTGTAGTAACTGGGGAAGCACCAAATCAAGAAAATACAATTTAAAAACAGTAGGAAAACCTTATGGCAGTGTTGCTGGTCCTTACCTCGCTTGGTAGGGAGCCAGCTCACACACCCAAAGCTACAGTATTCTAAATACTGTGGTACTAGCACAAAGACAAATACATAGACTAATGGAATAGAACTGAGGGTCCAAAAATAAACCCATCTTACTTACATGAAATAATTAGAATATGCACATTCATAGAGTCAGAAACTAGGATGGAGGTTACCAGGAGCTGGGTAGAGGTGGGGAACAGAGAATTAATGCTTACTTAGTACAGAGGTTTTTTATGGGGTGAGGGAAATATTTTGGTACTGGACATTGGTAATGGTAGCCCAACATGTGAATGTAATTAATACCAGTGCCTTGTGTATTTGACAGATGTTAAAATGGGAAATTTCAGGTTGTAAATATGTTACCAGAATAAAAACAAATTTAAAAAGTATGTAGAACTGTACAATACAAAGAGTGAAACCTAATTGTAAACTATGGACTATGTTAATAGTACAGTTATAATGATATTGCTTCATCAATTGTAACAAAGGTATCACATTAATGCAAAATTTGAATTTTAGGGAAAACTGTGGGTATAGGGAATATGGGAATTCTGTACTCTCTGTATGATTTTTCTGAAAACCTCCAACTGTTTCTAATTTTTTAAAAATGAGAAAAACAAAGAAACAAATCCTACTTTTCTCTGGCCAAATGATTTTTGACAGGAATCCCAAGTTCACTTAATGAGGAAAGAACGGTCTCTTCAACAAATGGTGCTAGGACAACTGGATACTCATGGCTTAGTTTGCCTAAGGTGCTACCACAAATACCACACCTGATTTTGTCTTAAACAAGCGGAATTTATTAGCTCACTGTTTTGAGGCTAGAAGAAGTCCAAAATCAAGGTGTCAGAAGATAATGCTTCATTCCCAAAGTTTGTAGTGTTCTAATCCTGGCTGCTGGCAATCCTTGAAGTTCTTGGTTTATCTCTGCCTCCTCTCACTTGGCAATGTCCTCTCCTTTTTCACTTCTGTGACTTCTGAGTTCTTTTTATAAGGCTTCCAGTAATCTGGATTAAAACCACTCTCATTCAGTTGGGCCACATTTTAACTAAAAGTAGCATCTTCAAATGTCCTGTTTACAATATATTCACACCAACAGGAAGGTGAATTAAGATTAAGAATGTTGTTTGTTGGAGTAAATAGTTCAACCTACAAAAATCCACATGCAAAAGAATGAAAGTTAACCCCTCCTCACACCATATATAAAAAATTAGCTCAAACTGTATTAAAGACCTAAATATAAGAACAAAAACTATATACATCCTAGAAGGAAACATAGGGAAACATCTTCATCTTGTGTTAGGCAATGGTCTTAGACTTTATACCAAAAGCACAAACAACAACAAAAAAATAGACAAATTTAAAACTTTTGTATATCAAAAGACATTGTCAAAATGTAAGAAGACAAATACAGACTGGGAGAAAATACTTAGAAAACATCTGGAGAGAGATGGAACCCTGGAGCAACTCTGCTATCTTGGTGATGTCACTCCTTGGATATGTAGTTGGGTGGCTATGAATAATTTTGGAAAAAATTCAGTCATAATCCCTTAAAATATCTCTTTTGTCTATTCTCTTTTCATTCCAATTATATTTATTTCAATTATATGTATTTAGAACTTTTCATTTGTTCCTCACATCTAGGAATAAAAAATTGATTTTATACAATTAACGCAAACTAAGGCCTATAGTTAAAAGTAACACATCTTCATTCATTGTGACAATGGCAATATACCAAAGACAAACATAAATAAGAGGGGAAAATAAGGGAGAGGTATGCAGTTTTTTCCATTCTCTCTTTTCAGAAGAAATGGGAATGTTTTTATATAGATTGTGGTGGTAAATACATAATTATGTGATTATACCAGAAGCTATTGCTTGTACACCAAGGATGAATTGTATGGTGTATGAGTAAAACTTTTTGAAAAATAAACAGAAAACTATAAAAAGATTTTTTTTACTTTTTCTGTTTTAGTTTAAGTAATTTGCATTGATCTACTTTTAAGTTCACTAATTCTTTTTCTGAGCTTTGAGCATTTTGAGGGCATTTTACAATGATAATGATTTTTACAATTAATTAAATTTTTTTTTTTATTTTTTTTATTAACGGAAAGAAAAAAAAAAGAAATTAACACAACATTTAGAAATCATACCATTCTACATATGCACTCAGTAATTCTTAACATCATCACATAGATGCATGATCATTGTTTCTTAGTACATTTGTATCGGTTTAGAGGAACTAGCAACACAACAGAAAAAGATATAAAATGTTAATATAAAGAAAAGAAATGAAAGTAGTAGTAATAGTAAAAAACAACAACAACAAACAAACCAACAAGCAAACAAAAACAAAAAAAACCCTATAGCTCAGATGCAGCTTCATTCAGTATTTTAACATGATTACTTTACAATTAGGTATTATTGTGCTGTCCATTTTTGAGTTTTTGTATCTAGTCCTGTTGCACAGTCTGTATCCCTTCACCTTCAATTACCCATTGTCTTACCCTGTTTCTAACTCCTGCTGAACTCTGTTACCAATGACATATTTCAAGTTTATTCTCGAATGTCCGTTCACATCAGTGGGACCATACAGTATTTGTCCTTTAGTTTTTGGCTGGATTCACTCAGCATAATATTCTCTAGGTCCATCCATGTTATTACATGGTTCATAAGTTTATCTTGTCTTAAAGCTGCATAATATTCCATCGTATGTATATACCACAGTTTGTTTAGCCACTCTTCTGTTGATGGAGATTTTGGCTGTTTCCATCTCTTTGCAATTGTAAATAACGCTGCTATAAACATTGGTGTGCAAATGTCCGTTTGTGTCTTTGCCCTTAAGTCCTTTGAGTAGATACCTAGCAATGGTATTGCTGGGTCGTATGGCAATTCTATATTCAGCTTTTTGAGGAACCGCCAAACTGCCTTCCACAGTGGTTGCACCCTTTGACATTCCCACCAACAGTGGATAAGTGTGCCTCTTTCTCCGAATCCTCTCCAGCACTTCTCATTTTCTGTTTTGTTGATAATGGCCATTCTGGTGGGTGTGAGATGATATCTCATTGTGGTTTTGATTTGCATTTCTCTAATGGCCAGGGACATTGAGCATCTCTTCATGTGCCTCTTGGCCATCCGTATTTCTTCTTCTGGTAGGTGTCTGTTTAAGTCTTTTTCCCATTTTGTAATTGGGTTGGCTGTCTTTTTGTTGTTGAGTTGAATAATCTCTTTATAAATTCTGGATACTAGACCTTTATCTGATATGTCGTTTCCAAATATTGTCTCCCATTGTGTAGGCTGTCTTTCTACTTTCTTGATGAAGTTCTCTGATGCACAAAAGTGTTTAATTTTGAGGAGCTCCCATTTATTTATTTCCTTCTTCAGTGTTCTTGCTTTAGGTTTAAGGTCCATAAAACCACCTCCAGTTGTAAGATCCATAAGATATCTCCCAACATTTTCCTCTATCTGTTTTATGGTCTTAGACCTAATGTTTAGATCTTTGATCCATTTTGAGTTAACTTTTGTATAGGGTGTGAGAGATGGGTCTTTTTTCATTCTTTTGCATATGGATATCCAGTTCTCTAGGCACCATTTATTGAAGAGACTGCTCTGTCCCAGGTGAGTTGGCTTGACTGCCTTATCAAAGATCAAATGTCCATAGATGAGAGGGTCTATATCTGAGCACTCTATTCGATTCCATTGGTCGATATATCTATCTTTATGCCAATACCATGCTGTTTTGACCACTGTGGCTTCATAATATGCCTTAAAGTCAGGCAGCGCGAGACCTCCAGCTTCGTTTTTTTTCCTCAAGATGTTTTTAGCAATTCGGGGCACCCTGCCCTTCCAGATAAATTTGCTTATTGGTTTTTCTATTTCTGAAAAATAAGTTGTTGGGATTTTGATTGGTATTGCATTGAATCTGTAAATCAATTTAGGTAGGATTGACATCTTAACTATATTTAGTCTTCCAATCCATGAACACGGTATGCCCTTCCATCTACTTAGGTCTTCTGTGATTTCTTTTAACAGTTTTTTGTAGTTTTCTTTATATAGGTTTTTTGTCTCTTTGGTTAAATTTATTCCTAGGTATTTTATTCTTTTAGTTGCGATTGTAAATGGGATTCGTTTCTTGATTTCCGCCTCAGCTTGTTCATTACTAGTGTATAGAAAAGCTACAGATTTTTGAATGTTGATCTTGTAGCCTGCTACTTTGCTGTACTCATTTATTAGCTCTAGTAATTTTGTTGTGGATTTTTCTGGGTTTTCTACATATAGTATCATATCGTCTGCAAACAGTGATAGTTTTACTTCTTCCTTTCCAATTTTGATGCCTTGTATTTCTTTTTCTTGCCTAATTGCTCTGGCTAGAACTTCCAACACAATGTTGAGTAATAGTGGTGATAGTGGACATCCTTGTCTTGTTCCTGATCTTAGGGGGAAAGTTTTCAATTTTTCCCCATTGAGGATGATATTAGCTGTGGGTTTTTCATATATTCCCTCTATCATTTTAAGGAAGTTCCCTTGTATTCCTATCTTTTGAAGTGTTTTCAGCAGGAAAGGATGTTGAATCTTGTCAAATGCCTTCTCTGCATCAATTGAGATGATCATGTGATTTTTCTGCTTTGATTTGTTGATATGGTGTATTACATTAATTGATTTTCTTATGTTGAACCATCCTTGCATACCTGGGATGAATCCTACTTGGTCATGATGTATAATTCTTTTAATGTGTTGTTGGATACGATTTGCTAGAATTTTATTGAGGATTTTTGCATCTGTATTCATTAGAGAGATTGGTCTGTAGTTTTCTTTTTTTGTAATATCTTTGCCTGGTTTTGGTATGAGGGTGATGTTGGCTTCATAGAATGAATTAGGTAGTTTTCCCTCCACTTCAATTATGTTGAAGAGTTTGAGGAGAGTAGGTACTAATTCTTTCTGGAATGTTTGATAGAATTCACATGTGAAGCCGTCTGGTCCTGGACTTTTCTTTTTAGGGAGCTTTTGAATAACTAATTCAATCTCTTTACTTGTGATTGGTTTGTTGAGGTCGTCTATTTCTTCTTGTGTCAAAGTTGGTTGTTCATGTCTTTCCAGGAACCTGTCCATTTCTTCTAAATTGTTGTATTTATTAGTGTAAAGTTGTTCATAGTATCCTGTTATTACCTCCTTTATTTCTGTGAGGTCAGTAGTTATGTCTCCTCTTTCATTTCTAATCTTATTTATTTGCATCCTCTCTCTTCTTCTTTTTGTCAATCTTGCTAAGGGCCCATCAATCTTGTTGATTTTCTCATAGAACCAACTTCTGGTCTTATTGATTTTCTCTATTGTTTTCATGTTTTCAATTTCATTTATTTCTGCTCTAATCTTTGTTATTTCTTTCCTTTTGCTTGCTTTGGGATTAGTTTGCTGTTCTTTCTCCAGTTCTTCCAAGTGGACAGTTAATTCCTGCATTTTTGCCTTTTCTTCTTTTCTGATAAAGGCATTTAGGGCAATAAATTTCCCTCTTAGCACTGCCTTTGCTGCGTCCCATAAGTTTTGATATGTTGTGTCTTCATTTTCATTTGCCTCTAGGTATTTACTAATCTCTCTTGCAATTTCTTCTTTGACCCACTTGTTGTTTAAGAGTGTGTTGTTGAGCCTCCATGTATTTATGAATTTTCTGGCCCTCCGCCTATTATTGATTTCCAACTTCATTCCTTTATGATCCGAGAAAGTGTTGTGTATGATTTCAATATTTTTAAATTTGTTAAGACTTGCTTTGTGACCCAGCATATGGTCTATCTTTGAGAATGATCCATGAGCACTTGAAAAAAAGGTGTATCCTGCTGTTGTGGGATGTAATGTCCTATAAATGTCTGTTAAGTCAAGTTCATTTATAGTAATATTCAGGTTCTCTATTTCTTTATTGATCCTCTGTGTAGATGTTCTGTCCATTGATGAGAGTGGTGAATTGAAGTCTCCAACTATTATGGTATATGTGTCTATTTCCCTCTTCAGTGTTTGCAGTGTATTCCTCACGTATTTTGGGGCATTCTGGTTCGGTGCGTAAATATTTATGATTGTTATGTCTTCTTGCTTAATTGTTCCTTTTAATAGTATATAGTGTCCTTCTTTGTCTCTTTTAACTGTTTTACATTTGAAGTCTAATTTGTTGGATATTAGTATAGCCACTCCTGCTCTTTTCTGGTTGTTGTTTGCATGAAATA